>NC_079474.1:33771458-34081986 GCF_026230105.1 Diorhabda sublineata | reverse complement strand
GTTTTCTAGTGAACTAAGAAAGCGTCTTCTCCGGGAGGTAAATAATCATTTTTAAACCAGATTCAGAGTTTAAAAATTACGTTTTCTAGTGAACTAAGAAAGCGTCTTCTCCGGGAGGTAAATAATCATTTTTAAACCAGATTCAGAGTTTAAAAATTACGTTTTCTAGTGAACTAAGAAAGCGTCTTCTCCGGGAGGTAAATAATCATTTTTAAACCAGATTCAGAGTTTAAAAATTACGTTTTCTAGTGAACTAAGAAAGCGTCTTCTCCGGGAGGTAAATAATCATTTTTAAACCAGATTCAGAGTTTTTAAAATTACGTTTTCTAGTGAACTAAGAAAGCGTCTTCTCCGGGAGGTAAATAATCATCTTTAAACCAGAATCAGAGGTTGAAAATTACGTTTTCTATTGAACTAAGAAAGCGTCTTATCCGGGAGGTGAATAATCATCTTTAAACCAGATTCAGAGTTTAAAAATTACGTTTTCTAGTGAACTAAGAAAGCGTCTTCTCCGGGAGGTAAATAATCATCTTTAAACCAGAATCAGAGGTTGAAAATTACGTTTTCTAGTGAACTAAGAAAGCGTCTTCTCCGGGAGGTAAATAATCATTTTTAAACCAGATTCAGAGTTTAAAAATTACGTTTTCTAGTGAACTAAGAAAGCGTCTTCTCCGGGAGGTAAATAATCATTTTTAAACCAGATTCAGAGTTTAAAAATTACGTTTTCTAGTGAACTAAGAAAGCGTCTTCTCCGGGAGGTAAATAATCATCTTTAAACCAGAATCAGAGGTTGAAAATTACGTTTTCTAGTGAACTAAGAAAGCGTCTTCTCCGGGAGGTAAATCATCTTTAAACCAGAATCAGAGGTTGAAAATTACGTTTTCTATTGAACTAAGAAAGCGTCTTATCCGGGAGGTGAATAATCATCTTTAAACCAGATTCAGAGTTTAAAAATTACGTTTTCTAGTGAACTAAGAAAGCGTCTTCTCCGGGAGGTAAATAATCATCTTTAAACCAGAATCAGAGGTTGAAAATTACGTTTTCTAGTGAACTAAGAAAGCGTCTTCTCCGGGAGGTAAATAATCATTTTTAAACCAGATTCAGAGTTTAAAAATTACGTTTTCTAGTGAACTAAGAAAGCGTCTTCTCCGGGAGGTAAATAATCATTTTTAAACCAGATTCAGAGTTTAAAAATTACGTTTTCTAGTGAACTAAGAAAGCGTCTTCTCCGGGAGGTAAATAATCATCTTTAAACCAGAATCAGAGGTTGAAAATTACGTTTTCTAGTGAACTAAGAAAGCGTCTTCTCCGGGAGGTAAATAATCATTTTTAAACCAGATTCAGAGTTTTTAAAATTACGTTTTCTAGTGAACTAAGAAAGCGTCTTCTCCGGGAGGTAAATAATCATCTTTAAACCAGAATCAGAGGTTGAAAATTACGTTTTCTATTGAACTAAGAAAGCGTCTTATCCGGGAGGTAAATAATCATCTTTAAACCAGAATCAGAGGTTGAAAATTACGTTTTCTATTGAACTAAGAAAGCGTCTTATCCGGGAGGTAAATAATCATCTTTAAACCAGATTCAGAGTTTAAAAAATTACGTTTTCTAGTGAACTAAGAAAGCGTCTTCTCCGGGAGGTAAATAATCATCTTTAAACCAGAATCAGAGGTTGAAAATTACGTTTTCTATTGAACTAAGAAAGCGTCTTATCCGGGAGGTAAATAATCATTTTTAAACCAGATTCAGAGTTTAAAAATTACGTTTTCTAGTGAACTAAGAAAGCGTCTTATCCGGGAGGTAAATAATCATCTTTAAACCAGAATCAGAGGTTGAAAATTACGTTTTCTAGTGAACTAAGAAAGCGTCTTCTCCGGGAGGTAAATAATCATTTTTAAACCAGATTCAGAGTTTTTAAAATTTACGTTTTCTAGTGAACTAAGAAAGCGTCTTATCCGGGAGGTAAATAATCATTTTTTAAACCAGATCAGAGTTTAAAAATTACGTTTTCTAGTGAACTAAGAAAGCGTCTTCTCCGGGAGGTAAATAATCATTTTTAAACCAGATTCAGAGTTTAAAAATTACGTTTTCTAGTGAACTAAGAAAGCGTCTTCTCCGGGAGGTAAATAATCATTTTTAAACCAGATTCAGAGTTTAAAAATTACGTTTTCTAGTGAACTAAGAAAGCGTCTTCTCCGGGAGGTAAATAATCAATTTTTAAACCAGATTCAGAGTTTAAAAATTACGTTTTCTATTGAACTAAGAAAGCGTCTTACTCCGGGAGGTAAATAATCATTTTTAAACCAGATTCAGAGTTTAAAAATTACGTTTTCTAGTGAACTAAGAAAGCGTCTTCTCCGGGAGGTAAATAATCATTTTTAAACCAGATTCAGAGTTTTTAAAATTACGTTTTCTAGTGAACTAAGAAAGCGTCTTCTCCGGGAGGTAAATAATCATTTTTAAACCAGATTCAGAGTTTAAAAATTACGTTTTCTAGTGAACTAAGAAAGCGTCTTATCCGGGAGGTAAATAATCATCTTTAAACCAGAATCAGAGGTTGAAAATTACGTTTTCTAGTGAACTAAGAAAGCGTCTTCTCCGGGAGGTAAATAATCATTTTTAAACCAGATTCAGAGTATAAAATTACGTTTTCTAGTGAACTAAGAAAGCGTCTTCTCCGGGAGGTAAATAATCATTTTTAAACCAGATTCAGAGTTTAAAAATTACGTTTTCTAGTGAACTAAGAAAGCGTCTTCTCCGGGAGGTAAATAATCATTTTTAAACCAGATTCAGAGTTTAAAAATTACGTTTTCTAGTGAACTAAGAAAGCGTCTTCTCAAGGAGGTAAATAATCATTTTTAAACCAGATTCAGAGTTTAAAAATTACGTTTTCTAGTGAACTAAGAAAGCGTCTTCTCCGGGAGGTAAATAATCATCTTTAAACCAGAATCAGAGGTTGAAAATTACGTTTTCTAGTGAACTAAGAAAGCGTCTTCTCCGGGAGGTAAATAATCATTTTTAAACCAGATTCAGAGTTTAAAAATTACGTTTTCTAGTGAACTAAGAAAGCGTCTTCTCCGGGAGGTAAATAATCATTTTTAAACCAGATTCAGAGTTTAAAAATTACGTTTTCTAGTGAACTAAGAAAGCGTCTTCTCCGGGAGGTAAATAATCATTTTTAAACCAGATTCAGAGTTTAAAAATTACGTTTTCTAGTGAACTAAGAAAGCGTCTTCTCCGGGAGGTAAATAATCATTTTTAAACCAGATTCAGAGTTTAAAAATTACGTTTTCTAGTGAACTAAGAAAGCGTCTTCTCCGGGAGGTAAATAATCATTTTTAAACCAGATTCAGAGTTTAAAAATTACGTTTTCTAGTGAACTAAGAAAGCGTCTTCTCCGGGAGGTAAATAATCATTTTTAAACCAGATTCAGAGTTTAAAAATTACGTTTTCTAGTGAACTAAGAAAGCGTCTTCTCCGGGAGGTAAATAATCATTTTTAAACCAGATTCAGAGTTTAAAAATTACGTTTTCTAGTGAACTAAGAAAGCGTCTTTTCCGGGAGGTAAATAATCATCTTTAAACCAGAATCAGAGGTTGAAAATTACGTTTTCTAGTGAACTAAGAAAGCGTCTTTTCCGGGAGGTAAATAATCATCTTTAAACCAGAATCAGAGGTTGAAAATTACGTTTTCTAGTGAACTAAGAAAGCGTCTTATCCGGGAGGTAAATAATCATCTTTAAACCAGAATCAGAGGTTGAAAATTACGTTTTCTAGTGAACTAAGAAAGCGTCTTCTCCGGGAGGTAAATAATCATTTTTAAACCAGATTCAGAGTTTAAAAATTACGTTTTCTAGTGAACTAAGAAAGCGTCTTATCCGGGAGGTAAATAATCATCTTTAAACCAGAATCAGAGGTTGAAAATTACGTTTTCTAGTGAACTAAGAAAGCGTCTTCTCCGGGAGGTAAATAATCATTTTTAAACCAGATTCAGAGTTTAAAAATTACGTTTTCTAGTGAACTAAGAAAGCGTCTTATCCGGGAGGTAAATAATCATCTTTAAACCAGAATCAGAGGTTGAAAATTACGTTTTCTAGTGAACTAAGAAAGCGTCTTCTCCGGGAGGTAAATAATTATCTTTAAACCAGATTCAGAGGTTGAAAATTACGTTTTCTAGTGAACTAAGAAAGCGTCTTCTCCGGGAGGTAAATAATCATCTTTAAACCAGAATCAGAGGTTGAAAATTACGTTTTCTAGTGAACTAAGAAAGCGTCTTCTCCGGGAGGTAAATAATTATCTTTAAACCAGATTCAGAGGTTGAAAATTACGTTTTCTAGTGAACTAAGAAAGCGTCTTCTCCGGGAGGTAAATAATCATCTTTAAACCAGATTCAGAGTTTAAAAATTACGTTTTCTAGTGAACTAAGAAAGCGTCTTATCCGGGAGGTAAATAATCATCTTTAAACCAGAATCAGAGGTTGAAAATTACGTTTTCTAGTGAACTAAGAAAGCGTCTTCTCCGGGAGGTAAATAATCATTTTTAAACCAGATTCAGAGTTTAAAAATTACGTTTTCTAGTGAACTAAGAAAGCGTCTTCTCCGGGAGGTAAATAATTATCTTTAAACCAGATTCAGAGGTTGAAAATTACGTTTTCTAGTGAACTAAGAAAGCGTCTTCTCCGGGAGGTAAATAATTATCTTTAAACCAGATTCAGAGGTTGAAAATTACGTTTTCTAGTGAACTAAGAAAGCGTCTTCTCCGGGAGGTAAATAATCATTTTTAAACCAGATTCAGAGTTTAAAAATTACGTTTTCTAGTGAACTAAGAAAGCGTCTTATCCGGGAGGTAAATAATCATCTTTAAACCAGAATCAGAGGTTGAAAATTACGTTTTCTAGTGAACTAAGAAAGCGTCTTCTCCGGGAGGTAAATAATCATTTTTAAACCAGATTCAGAGTTTAAAAATTACGTTTTCTAGTGAACTAAGAAAGCGTCTTATCCGGGAGGTAAATAATCATCTTTAAACCAGAATCAGAGGTTGAAAATTACGTTTTCTAGTGAACTAAGAAAGCGTCTTCTCCGGGAGGTAAATAATTATCTTTAAACCAGATTCAGAGGTTAAAAATTACGTTTTCTAGTGAACTAAGAAAGCGTCTTCTCCGGGAGGTAAATAATTATCTTTAAACCAGATTCAGAGGTTGAAAATTACGTTTTCTAGTGAACTAAGAAAGCGTCTTCTCCGGGAGGTAAATAATCATCTTTAAACCAGAATCAGAGGTTGAAAATTACGTTTTCTAGTGAACTAAGAAAGCGTCTTCTCCGGGAGGTAAATAATTATCTTTAAACCAGATTCAGAGGTTGAAAATTACGTTTTCTAGTGAACTAAGAAAGCGTCTTCTCCGGGAGGTAAATAATCATCTTTAAACCAGATTCAGAGTTTAAAAATTACGTTTTCTAGTGAACTAAGAAAGCGTCTTCTCCGGGAGGTAAATAATCATCTTTAAACCAGATTCAGAGTTTAAAAATTACGTTTTCTAGTGAACTAAGAAAGCGTCTTCTCCGGGAGGTAAATAATCATCTTTAAACCAGATTCAGAGTTTAAAAATTACGTTTTCTAGTGAACTAAGAAAGCGTCTTCTCCGGGAGGTAAATAATTATCTTTAAACCAGATTCAGAGGTTGAAAATTACGTTTTCCAGTGAACTAAGAAAGCGTCTTCTCCGGGAGGTAAATAATTATCTTTAAACCAGATTCAGAGGTTGAAAATTACGTTTTCTAGTGAACTAAGAAAGCGTCTTCTCCGGGAGGTAAATAATTATCTTTAAACCAGATTCAGAGGTTGAAAATTACGTTTTCTAGTGAACTAAGAAAGCGTCTTCTCCGGGAGGTAAATAATTATCTTTAAACCAGATTCAGAGGTTGAAAATTACGTTTTCTAGTGAACGAAGAAAGCGTCTTCTCCGGGAGGTAAATAATCATTTTTAAACCAGACTCAGAGTTTAAAAATTACGTTTTCTAGTGAACTAAGAAAGCGTCTTCTCCGGGAGGTAAATAATTATCTTTAAACCAGATTCAGAGGTTGAAAATTACGTTTTCTAGTGAACGAAGAAAGCGTCTTCTCCGGGAGGTAAATAATCATTTTTAAACCAGACTCAGAGTTTAAAAATTACGTTTTCTAGTGAACTAAGAAAGCGTCTTCTCCGGGAGGTAAATAATTATCTTTAAACCAGATTCAGAGGTTGAAAATTACGTTTTCTAGTGAACGAAGAAAGCGTCTTCTCCGGGAGGTAAATAATCATTTTTAAACCAGACTCAGAGTTTAAAAATTACGTTTTCTAGTGAACTAAGAAAGCGTCTTCTCCGGGAGGTAAATAATTATCTTTAAACCAGATTCAGAGGTTGAAAATTACGTTTTCTAGTGAACGAAGAAAGCGTCTTCTCCGGGAGGTAAATAATCATTTTTAAACCAGACTCAGAGTTTAAAAATTACGTTTTCTAGTGAACTAAGAAAGCGTCTTCTCCGGGAGGTAAATAATTATCTTTAAACCAGATTCAGAGGTTGAAAATTACGTTTTCTAGTGAACTAAGAAAGCGTCTTCTCCGGGAGGTAAATAATTATCTTTAAACCAGATTCAGAGGTTGAAAATTACGTTTTCTAGTGAACTAAGAAAGCGTCTTCTCCGGGAGGTAAATAATCATCTTTAAACCAGATTCAGAGTTTAAAAATTACGTTTTCTAGTGAACTAAGAAAGCGTCTTCTCCGGGAGGTAAATAATTATCTTTAAACCAGATTCAGAGGTTGAAAATTACGTTTTCTAGTGAACTAAGAAAGCGTCTTCTCCGGGAGGTAAATAATTATCTTTAAACCAGATTCAGAGTTTAAAAATTACGTTTTCTAGTGAACTAAGAAAGCGTCTTCTCCGGGAGGTAAATAATTATCTTTAAACCAGATTCAGAGGTTGAAAATTACGTTTTCTAGTGAACGAAGAAAGCGTCTTCTCCGGGAGGTAAATAATCATCTTTAAACCAGATTCAGAGTTTAAAAATTACGTTTTCTAGTGAACTAAGAAAGCGTCTTCTCCGGGAGGTAAATAATCATCTTTAAACCAGATTCAGAGTTTAAAAATTACGTTTTCTAGTGAACTAAGAAAGCGTCTTCTCCGGGAGGTAAATAATCATCTTTAAACCAGATTCAGAGTTTAAAAATTACGTTTTCTAGTGAACTAAGAAAGCGTCTTCTCCGGGAGGTAAATAATTATCTTTAAACCAGATTCAGAGGTTGAAAATTACGTTTTCTAGTGAACTAAGAAAGCGTCTTCTCCGGGAGGTAAATAATCATCTTTAAACCAGATTCAGAGTTTAAAAATTACGTTTTCTAGTGAACTAAGAAAGCGTCTTCTCCGGGAGGTAAATAATTATCTTTAAACCAGATTCAGAGGTTGAAAATTACGTTTTCTAGTGAACGAAGAAAGCGTCTTCTCCGGGAGGTAAATAATCATCTTTAAACCAGATTCAGAGTTTAAAAATTACGTTTTCTAGTGAACTAAGAAAGCGTCTTCTCCGGGAGGTAAATAATCATCTTTAAACCAGATTCAGAGTTTAAAAATTACGTTTTCTAGTGAACTAAGAAAGCGTCTTCTCCGGGAGGTAAATAATCATCTTTAAACCAGATTCAGAGTTTAAAAATTACGTTTTCTAGTGAACTAAGAAAGCGTCTTCTCCGGGAGGTAAATAATCATCTTTAAACCAGATTCAGAGTTTAAAAATTACGTTTTCTAGTGAACTAAGAAAGCGTCTTCTCCGGGAGGTAAATAATTATCTTTAAACCAGATTCAGAGGTTGAAAATTACGTTTTCTAGTTAACGAAGAAAGCGTCTTCTCCGGGAGGTAAATAATTATCTTTAAACCAGATTCAGAGGTTGAAAATTACGTTTTCTAGTTAACGAAGAAAGCGTCTTCTCCGGGAGGCAAATAATTATCTTTAAACCAGATTCAGAGGTTGAAAATTACGTTTTCTAGTGAATTAAGAAAGCGTCTTCTCCGGGAGGTAAATAATTATCTTTAAACCAGATTCAGAGGTTGAAAATTACGTTTTCTAGTGAACTAAGAAAGCGTCTTCTCCGGGAGGTAAATAATTATCTTTAAACCAGATTCAGAGTTTAAAAATTACGTTTTCTAGTGAACTAAGAAAGCGTCTTCTCCGGGAGGTAAATAATTATCTTTAAACCAGATTCAGAGGTTGAAAATTACGTTTTCTAGTGAACTAAGAAAGCGTCTTCTCCGGGAGGTAAATAATCATTTTTAAACCAGATTCAGAGGTTGAAAATTACGTTTTCTAGTGAACTAAGAAAGCGTCTTCTCCGGGAGGTAAATAATCATTTTTAAACCAGATTCAGAGGTTGAAAATTACGTTTTCTAGTGAACTAAGAAAGCGTCTTCTCCGGGAGGTAAATAATTATCTTTAAACCAGATTCAGAGGTTGAAAATTACGTTTTCTAGTGAACTAAGAAAGCGTCTTCTCCGGGAGGTAAATAATTATCTTTAAACCAGATTCAGAGGTTGAAAATTACGTTTTCTAGTGAACTAAGAAAGCGTCTTCTCCGGGAGGTAAATAATCATCTTTAAACCAGATTCAGAGTTTAAAAATTACGTTTTCTAGTGAACTAAGAAAGCGTCTTCTCCGGGAGGTAAATAATTATCTTTAAACCAGATTCAGAGGTTGAAAATTACGTTTTCTAGTGAACTAAGAAAGCGTCTTCTCCGGGAGGTAAATAATTATCTTTAAACCAGATTCAGAGGTTGAAAATTACGTTTTCTAGTGAACTAAGAAAGCGTCTTCTCCGGGAGGTAAAGCGTCTTCTCCGGGAGGTAAATAATCATCTTTAAACCAGATTCAGAGTTTAAAAATTACGTTTTCTAGTGAACTAAGAAAGCGTCTTCTCCGGGAGGTAAATAATTATATTTAAACCAGATTCAGAGGTTGAAAATTACGTTTTCTAGTGAACTAAGAAAGCGTCTTCTCCGGGAGGTAAATAATCATCTTTAAACCAGATTCAGAGTTTAAAAATTACGTTTTCTAGTGAACTAAGAAAGCGTCTTCTCCGGGAGGTAAATAATTATCTTTAAACCAGATTCAGAGGTTGAAAATTACGTTTTCTAGTGAACGAAGAAAGCGTCTTCTCCGGGAGGTAAATAATCATCTTTAAACCAGATTCAGAGTTTAAAAATTACGTTTTCTAGTGAACTAAGAAAGCGTCTTCTCCGGGAGGTAAATAATTATCTTTAAACCAGATTCAGAGGTTGAAAATTACGTTTTCTAGTGAACTAAGAAAGCGTCTTCTCCGGGAGGTAAATAATCATCTTTAAACCAGATTCAGAGTTTAAAAATTACGTTTTCTAGTGAACTAAGAAAGCGTCTTCTCCGGGAGGTAAATAATTATCTTTAAACCAGATTCAGAGGTTGAAAATTACGTTTTCTAGTGAACTAAGAAAGCGTCTTCTCCGGGAGGTAAATAATCATCTTTAAACCAGATTCAGAGTTTAAAAATTACGTTTTCTAGTGAACTAAGAAAGCGTCTTCTCCGGGAGGTAAATAATTATCTTTAAACCAGATTCAGAGGTTGAAAATTACGTTTTCTAGTTAACGAAGAAAGCGTCTTCTCCGGGAGGTAAATAATTATCTTTAAACCAGATTCAGAGGTTGAAAATTACGTTTTCTAGTTAACGAAGAAAGCGTCTTCTCCGGGAGGCAAATAATTATCTTTAAACCAGATTCAGAGGTTGAAAATTACGTTTTCTAGTGAATTAAGAAAGCGTCTTCTCCGGGAGGTAAATAATTATCTTTAAACCAGATTCAGAGGTTGAAAATTACGTTTTCTAGTGAACTAAGAAAGCGTCTTCTCCGGGAGGTAAATAATTATCTTTAAACCAGATTCAGAGTTTAAAAATTACGTTTTCTAGTGAACTAAGAAAGCGTCTTCTCCGGGAGGTAAATAATTATCTTTAAACCAGATTCAGAGGTTGAAAATTACGTTTTCTAGTGAACTAAGAAAGCGTCTTCTCCGGGAGGTAAATAATCATTTTTAAACCAGATTCAGAGGTTGAAAATTACGTTTTCTAGTGAACTAAGAAAGCGTCTTCTCCGGGAGGTAAATAATCATTTTTAAACCAGATTCAGAGGTTGAAAATTACGTTTTCTAGTGAACTAAGAAAGCGTCTTCTCCGGGAGGTAAATAATTATCTTTAAACCAGATTCAGAGGTTGAAAATTACGTTTTCTAGTGAACTAAGAAAGCGTCTTCTCCGGGAGGTAAATAATTATCTTTAAACCAGATTCAGAGGTTGAAAATTACGTTTTCTAGTGAACTAAGAAAGCGTCTTCTCCGGGAGGTAAATAATCATCTTTAAACCAGATTCAGAGTTTAAAAATTACGTTTTCTAGTGAACTAAGAAAGCGTCTTCTCCGGGAGGTAAATAATTATCTTTAAACCAGATTCAGAGGTTGAAAATTACGTTTTCTAGTGAACTAAGAAAGCGTCTTCTCCGGGAGGTAAATAATTATCTTTAAACCAGATTCAGAGGTTGAAAATTACGTTTTCTAGTGAACTAAGAAAGCGTCTTCTCCGGGAGGTAAAGCGTCTTCTCCGGGAGGTAAATAATCATCTTTAAACCAGATTCAGAGTTTAAAAATTACGTTTTCTAGTGAACTAAGAAAGCGTCTTCTCCGGGAGGTAAATAATTATATTTAAACCAGATTCAGAGGTTGAAAATTACGTTTTCTAGTGAACTAAGAAAGCGTCTTCTCCGGGAGGTAAATAATCATCTTTAAACCAGATTCAGAGTTTAAAAATTACGTTTTCTAGTGAACTAAGAAAGCGTCTTCTCCGGGAGGTAAATAATTATCTTTAAACCAGATTCAGAGGTTGAAAATTACGTTTTCTAGTGAACGAAGAAAGCGTCTTCTCCGGGAGGTAAATAATCATCTTTAAACCAGATTCAGAGTTTAAAAATTACGTTTTCTAGTGAACTAAGAAAGCGTCTTCTCCGGGAGGTAAATAATTATCTTTAAACCAGATTCAGAGGTTGAAAATTACGTTTTCTAGTGAACTAAGAAAGCGTCTTCTCCGGGAGGTAAATAATCATCTTTAAACCAGATTCAGAGTTTAAAAATTACGTTTTCTAGTGAACTAAGAAAGCGTCTTCTCCGGGAGGTAAATAATTATCTTTAAACCAGATTCAGAGGTTGAAAATTACGTTTTCTAGTGAACTAAGAAAGCGTCTTCTCCGGGAGGTAAATAATCATCTTTAAACCAGATTCAGAGTTTAAAAATTACGTTTTCTAGTGAACTAAGAAAGCGTCTTCTCCGGGAGGTAAATAATTATCTTTAAACCAGATTCAGAGGTTGAAAATTACGTTTTCTAGTTAACGAAGAAAGCGTCTTCTCCGGGAGGCAAATAATTATCTTTAAACCAGATTCAGAGGTTGAAAATTACGTTTTCTAGTGAACTAAGAAAGCGTCTTCTCCGGGAGTTAAATAATCATTTTTAAACCAGATTCAGAGGTTGAAAATTACGTTTTCTAGTGAACTAAGAAAGCGTCTTCTCCGGGAGGTAAATAATCATTTTTAAACCAGATTCAGAGGTTGAAAATTACGTTTTCTAGTGAACTAAGAAAGCGTCTTCTCCGGGAGGTAAATAATCATTTTTAAACCAGATTCAGAGTTTAAAAATTACGTTTTCTAGTGAACTAAGAAAGCGTCTTCTCCGGGAGGTAAATAATCATTTTTAAACCAGATTCAGAGGTTGAAAATTACGTTTTCTAGTGAACTAAGAAAGCGTCTTCTCCGGGAGGTAAATAATCATTTTTAAACCAGATTCAGAGTTTAAAAATTACGTTTTCTAGTGAACTAAGAAAGCGTCTTCTCCGGGAGGTAAATAATCATCTTTAAACCAGATTCAGAGGTTGAAAATTACGTTTTCTAGTGAACTAAATGTAATTCATTCGCAAAAAAATAATTTTATGATTCATCTCTATTTGTAATATCTATTGGTGTTGTTCAATAACTTAAAGTGTGTTTTTCAATATTAAATCTTCTGTAAACAGAAGTTATAAATTCAAATTATGTCAATTTTTCTAAAAGCCTTTAATGTATTCATAGTGTATAGTGAAATAAATTAATTTTTAGATATTCTCTCGTTTCGATTCCATAAACAACCGCCGCTGATACTCTATTCTTCAAGTATAATGGATTAAAATCATATTTGAATGCAGCATCGATATTTCAAAATTTAATATTTAAGAAAAAATGACAGACACGTTCATTAATTCAACTCGACAAATGATAATTGAATAAAGAAAAACATTTTGATTCGTATTTAAATTCAGGTATATATGGATTTGTTTACAAATAATTAGCAATTTTATTTAATTAATTATTAAATATTTTTTTTGTACATTTTGTAGTCGAATAGTCTATTAGTGGGAATAAAATAATTTAAATTAAAAGAACCGCCCTTCGAGAACGTTACGAAATGTTTAGATGTCGTTTAAAAAAAGTTAATGACTAATTTCAAGGTTGGATGTAAATACGTAAAGTCGTTAATTTTCGAAATTAAAGTTTATTACACCAATTTCTTCTTTAACTATAGTAGCGGGAGTTGTAAATCATTAAAGCAATGCCGACTTTGCTGGCAAAATCACCAGTAGACAATATATGAACACGAAAAAATTTATTACTAATATCAACGAGATATTTGGATAAAAATATAAGAGAAGAATTTCCAAGAATTCCTCTATAATATTTAGTAGTAGTTACTTTTCATCTTCATCAACAATGATTCCAGAAATTTCTGCTTAACGAACAGATTGAAAAATTATACAAAAATTAGTTATTTAAATTTCCATGTGTCGCAATAAAGTCATACTGCATGCAGTGTGGAAAATAATGAATAAAGATGAATATTCTTCTGAATTAATAGTCCCAATATACACTATCATCAATAAAATTTCCAATTTTAGTAATTAAATAATCTAATAACCAATACAGCACGTATATAAGATAGAAATCACTTATAGTGAAGTATTTTCACAAACATTTCATTTCCTTAGTTGATATTATCAATCCAAAACACAAATAACTCCTTCTCCTTATCCGCTCTATTAACTCCCAGATATTAGTTCTAATTTACACAGTTTTTTCTTTATGACCGTAGTCTTAGCAGATTTCAAAAATAAAAACTCATCTGGAATTAAAGAACTTACATTAAAAATCGTTACCAACAGAAATCAGTTGGTAAGGGTTGATACAACGATGTTTTCTTGCAAGCCAATAGAATGTGGAGTGTCCCAAGGTTCAGTACTAGACCCTATTCTGTTTTTTCCTGTCTATTAGACGATACTAGTTCCTCGTGGAGGAATCAGTAGTTCACAAGACCATATCTAGTGATCTAATCACTTAAAGCTTGTTGTGTACAATTCCTTTAAACATATTTTTGCTCTATAACAGTTTATTATGATCTTTTTGAGTGGAATATCCTCTTGGGTACAATTGTAGCGAATCTTCAAACTACAAAAGAGTCGTTTAACAAATAAGAAATCGTAGAGACAAAATTTTCCAATTTCAATCTGATCTTACTAAATGTATATTTGAGATTTTAGAGATTATCATATAGCTTAGATGAAGAAAAAATGCACCTTCTCAACCAAAAGTAATATTTTTATCAAGCACGTTATCGTGTACGTGAATGGTTATTTTGAGGAAATTTCGCTGAAGAAAGTATAAAGATTTAAAACATGATCAAGTTGTTAAGTTTTTAAGCAACTTTGATCAAATAAATTGATTTTTGATTGTACTTGCTTTTAGGTTATTAAAAAGTGAGTTTTTTATTTAGAAAAACTGTTTAAATTGTAATAAAACAAACTATTATCAAACAATGTCGTTTTCTGAAACTTTTTACCTTTTTTCCTCTTTTTTTCTTTTTAGCAATAAAGAGATCAAAGTTTAACAAAATAGCTCAATTTAAAAAGTGCCTTATTCGCTCCCTCGACTTTTATATATTCGATTAAGTTACTAGTCAATTCGGTTTGGATGTGTAATCCGAGCGTGGGCATTTGTCAACTTTTATATTCGGTAATGGAATCATTTATTGGTTAAGTGGATCGCTTCGTTCCAGACGTCACTTCAAACACTGTCCGACTGAATTAGACACGAAAATAGAACGTTCATTTCACTTTCCACGTATAATAACTTCATTCCATTAGCCCAATATACGACAATTCATTTCATTAATACACTGGGTGTATTCGAAATAATGATAAAAAAATTATATATACGGTGATTCTAAACTCGAAATTTCGTAATTTTCAAACACTCTCAAATGACTAACTACGGGTATCTTTTGAATGTTCAGATTACATTATACGAGGGTGAATATAGCAACCCTTATTTCATTTCATATTAAAACTGTTTTTTCAAGATTTAAAACGAAATTCATTTAATTTTCTATTTTGAAACACCCCGTATATTTGAAAATGATTAAAAAAAAACAAAATTTGGAGAATTAAATGTTCCGATTACATTGTACGAGGGTGGATATAGTTACCCTTATTTCATTTCATATTAAAACTGTTTTTTCAAGATTCAAAACGAAGTTCATTTAATTTTCTATTTTGAAACACCCCGTATATTATGAAAATGATTTAAAAAATACAAAATTTGGAGAATTAAATGTTCCGATTACATTGTACGAGGGTGGATATAGCTACCCTTATTTCATTTCATATTAAAACTGTTTTTTCAAGATTCAAAACGAAGTTCATTTAATTTTCTATTTTGAAACACCCCGTATATTATGAAAATGATTAAAAAAATACAAAATTTGGAGAATTAAATGTTCCGATTACATTATACGAGGGTGGATATAGCTACCCTTATTTCATTTCATATTAAAACTGTTTTTTCAAGATTCAAAACGAAGTTCATTTAATTTTCTATTTTGAAACACCCCGTATATTATGAAAATGATGAAAAAAAAACAAAATTTGGAGAATTAAATGTTCCGATTACATTGTTCGAGGGTGGATATAGCTACCCTTATTTCATTTCATATTAAAACTGTTTTTTCAAGATTCAAAACGAAGTTCATTTAATTTTCTATTTTGAAACACCCCGTATATTTGAAAATGATTAAAAAAAAACAAAATTTGGAGAATTAAATGTTCCGATTACATTATACGAGGGTGAATATAGCAACCCTTATTTCATTTCATATTAAAACTGTTTTTTCAAGATTCAAAACGAAGTTCATTTAATTTTCTATTTTGAAACAAGTTCATTTAATTTTCTATTTTGAAACACCCCGTATATTTGAAAATGATTAAAAAAAAAACAAAATTTGGAGAATTAAATGTTCCGATTACATTATACGAGGGTGAATATAGCAACCCTTATTTCATTTCATATTAAAACTGTTTTTTCAAGATTCAAAACGAAGTTCATTTAATTTTCTATTTTGAAACACCTCGTATATTTGAAAATGATTAAAAAAAAAACAAAATTTGGAGAATTAAATGTTCCGATTACATTATAAGAGGGTGAATATAGCAACCCTTATTTCATTTCATATTAAAACTGTTTTTTCAAGATTCAAAACGAAGTTCATTTAATTTTCTATTTTGAAACAAGTTCATTTAATTTTCTATTTTGAAACACCCCGTATATTTGAAAATGATTAAAAAAAAAACAAAATTTGGAGAATTAAATGTTCCGATTACATTATACGAGGGTGAATATAGCAACCCTTATTTCATTTCATATTAAAACTGTTTTTTCAAGATTCAAAACGAAGTTCATTTAATTTTCTATTTTGAAACACCTCGTATATTTGAAAATGATTAAAAAAAAAAACAAAATTTGGAGAATTAAATGTTCCGATTACATTATAAGAGGGTGAATATAGCAACCCTTATTTCATTTCATATTAAAACTGTTTTTTCAAGATTCAAAACGAAGTTCATTTAATTTTCTATTTTGAAACACCCCGTATATTTGAAAATGATTTAAAAAATACAAAATTTGGAGAATTAAATGTTCCGATTACATTATACGAGGGTGGATATAGCTACCCTCATTTCATTTCATATTAAAACTGTTTTTTCAAGATTCAAAACGAAGTTCGTTTAATTTTCTATTTTGAAACACCCCGTATATTATGAAAATGATTAAAAAAATACAAAATTTGGAGAATTAAATGTTCCGATTACATTATACGAGGGTGGATATAGCTACCCTTATTTCATTTCATATTAAAACTGTTTTTTCAAGATTCAAAACGAAGTTCATTTAATTTTCTATTTTGAAACACCCCGTATATTATGAAAATGATGAAAAAAAAACAAAATTTGGAGAATTAAATGTTCCGATTACATTGTACGAGGGTGGATATAGTTACCCTTATTTCATTTCATATTAAAACTGTTTTTTCAAGATTCAAAACGAAGTTCATTTAATTTTCTATTTTGAAACACCCCGTATATTTGAAAATGATTAAAAAAAAACAAAATTTGGAGAATTAAATGTTCCGATTACATTGTACGAGGGTGGATATAGCAACCCTTATTTCATTTCATATTAAAACTGTTTTTTCAAGATTCAAAACGAAGTTCATTTAATTTTCTATTTTGAAACACCCCGTATATTATGAAAATGATTAAAAAAATACAAAATTTGGAGAATTAAATGTTCCGATTACATTGTACGAGGGTGGATATAGTTACCCTTATTTCATTTCATATTAAAACTGTTTTTTCAAGATTCAAAACGAAATTCATTTAATTTTCTATTTTGAAACACCCCGTATATTATGAAAATGATTTTAAAAATACAAAATTTGGAGAATGAAAAGCTTTTTGGTAATAAAAGTTTCAAATATAATATTTTTGAATAGATTTGAATAAAGGTTTTTTAATGGTTTATCTTTTCTTCAATTTTATTTATATATTTCATGAAAATTGTGTTTTTCTGATATATCTTCAACGTCCAATCATTGTTTACAGGAATCATCATAATATTTCAACGATGATTTGTATATTTTTTGTTTAAACATCCACTTTTCTCAGTGTAACCTCGTAGAAACCCTTACCAGGAATAAAATCGTACCTACTCTTCATAATTATCACGTGATTGATAATTTTCAAGTTTTGGGGATGTTTTTCATATAAAATGCCCAGTCTACTCATTTATTGTGAAGTTTTTGCATTTATGTTTTGAATTTAAGTAACACTCTTACAACCCCCGTAATAATTGAAGTTTAATCTGTCGATATTTCTACCGGAAAACATCTCATTACCCCTAACGAGGGTTATCAAATTCCACTTTTGGGCAAATCGGGTTTATAAGGTGTCGAATTTTCCCATAACATTTACCATAGCGTTATAGCTAATAATAGTAATAAAATTCTTCATTCGGTAATTGGTTATTATAAGTCCTTAATAGCCTTATAACTACCTTACCTGATGTGTTGGACAACCTCAAAAAGACATGTGTGAGGAAAATGATTCCCTATGTTGTAACAGGTGGTTATTAATTCAATAAAAACGTACTTACAATTTTTATTTCCACATATTTTTGTGATATTATTTTGTATATATATATATATATATATATATATATATATATATATATATATATATATATTCAAATCTAATATTTAAGTAGTTTAAGAAAATCGATCATAATATTAAGGGAGCATGACCTACATGTTCCCCTTCTGAAAATAATAAATCTTCTCATCCCTTTGTGTTGTTTGAAGGGAAAATGTTTGCTGTGAGATTACTTGAAGTACGACAATTTGATAAATTTTCATACTTTCACTTATCCTTATAGGAAAACGAATTTGAAAAAAATCCATTACGAAAAATTAAATTCTGGACTGGAAATTGTTTCAAAACCTCTGCGTCGACTAATTTTCAAAAAATCCAATTCTCCCTGGTAGTATAACCAAAATAGAATGCTAAGAACGAAACAAATTTCATATTTTGAACCTTTTCATGTTAATAACAAATAAAAAAATCCATTGGACAAAAATTGTACAGTATAAAAGGTGTATCAACATCTTCTTCATCGGGATTATCTTCAATTGTTGCTTCTACTGGCCAAGCTCCCTTTTCCTCGACCTCCAGCTAATCTTCTGCTCTATCATACCATCACAGGATTTAATTTTTCGGCTACAAGCAAGAAACTTAAAATAATGCGATAATTTGGCGTTTTTTTGGCTACCAAAAGTTGAGGAATGGTATAAAACTCAGATCACACCCATCCAGATCAATTTCCACCCTACTGGAAATTAATTCCTCAATATATATCAATTTGATTAGCCCATTATGCATTTCTACGTTTTCAGTAATAAGTGTTGTTGTAGTTGAATCATTTCTTGTTTTTTTTCCACATCTGCGTTCCATACTAGATTTTACATTCTACTATATTTTCCCCTGTCTTTTGTTCATTTTCTCCAAATTTTTTTACTATTTTATAAGTTCGTGCTTTATATATCTTCTGTTTAATAATTCCTCTCCCATTTTTATGACATAACCAAACTATCTGATTCATCCTTCCTGGATTTTGTTTTGAATCGACCAAATTCCGAATCAATTTAGAACCGATCGCGAGGTGCGTTCGTTTAAAATTTTAGTGCGCACGCAATCGGTTCTAAACTGATTCCGAATTTATCTCGCGAACAAATTTTATTATCAGTAGAATTTGTGTTAGTATTTCGTTCTAAAAAAAGTTTACAAATGTTTTGAACCTTAGAAATTTGTTACGTATTATTACGCTCTACTAATCAAAGCATAATTAGTATCGTCCAAACTTTGCTAGTATTTCTGGAACCTGGTCCTCACATTTCCGTAAAATCCTCCTCAAGTATGTTGCCCATTTCTTGGCAAACGTTTCCTTTTAATTGGAGGTAAAAAGGAGGTACGTTTGGAGTAAGGGATTATCTCCTGTGCGCGAGTTCAATGCTTCAACACATTCCTGAATCGTTCTGGGTAATTTAGATCAATTCAACAAAAAATTTACTTGCGTACAATATGGCTGAGTGCTATGCTGCGTTTTCCCCGGCAGGACACCCCGCCTGTCCTTCTTCCTCATCATTTATAATAGTAGATTAGCCGGTCTTCAAATGAGCCAGATAAAAAACGGCAGTGACGTGGCGAGGGGGAAAAGGGATTTCCACACAGACACTTTGCTAACTGTCTTCTAATTCCCCTGTCTATCTCCGTGGAGAATCTACCTAACATCGATTATATCGGATTATGTGCCAGACACAACCGATTTCGGAACTTCCATCAGTTTCGTTGGGACAGATATATGGACAGGGTGATGAAATACTATTTAAACCCCCTATTTGCAAGTCCGATCATACATCGAATTGATTATTAAGTAAAAAAGTCGAGAATATAAACACAAAATACTTCGAAAACTTAGTCGAAATTATGTAAATGGGCTAGGGAAAAGTTCTAATTTGAAAAATTTCATTTCGCAATCAAGAACGTGAATTCTTGGGAATAAGATCAAAGAGAAGGCATCAACAGAACACCACCATCAACACCGATCTTGAAAACATACTGGATTGCTGTTGCTGTTTGGACATTAAATACCACCATCACCGCAAATGATCTCGTTGGGTGTTGAGGTTGGAATCAATATGTTCTGACACAGTAAGCTGGTCATGTAGCGACAAAAACTTGGAGTCCTCTTCAAAACTAAAAAGCTGCAGCTTCTAATCCTCCATTGCTCGAAGATTTGAAGCTCGGTTTCTAAGCATACCTTTATAGGCGTTCCAGAGTTCACCAGAAACTCGGACACCTAGAACAAGACCTTCTCGACAGACAAACGTAGCTCGAAAACACCGAGTTCGTCTGCAGGCGTCCTTCTCTTTGATTCAAAACGTCTCGCTTGGATTCGTGTGAGTTTGTTGGTTTTTCCTAAGACGAGTACTAGATAAATCGAAGAGGATTAAGTTAAATGCATGCTATTAGGAAGATTATAAGAGGGAGGTAACTTGGAAACAGGCAAATTGACATGGGTATTTTGCTAATTGCTAACGTGATGTAAGAGAGAATCGTCGGAATGTCACAACTGCGATGGAGTACAGAATGATGTTTTATTTTCCACTTTGAACGATGGTCAAGATGTTAAGAAGAGAGAAAACCACTGAAATCTATTTTCTCAAGAAGTTATGCGCGCAAAAAGTGTAATTATTAAAGAATGTCTCTTTTCCTTGATGTGCATGTCAAAAAATATCTAAAGATCTCTTAAATCACAATTTTTATCGATTTAAATAAATAGTACCTTGTTGTTATAAAATGGATTGAAGAATTTTTTGTTTGTACTACTAGTTCATACAGGTTGTCCCTGTAAAAGTTACTGATTGTTAAACATTAGCATGAACCGCCCATGGCCTTCAAAATCTTGAAGAAAACGAAAAATACAGTGTTTAAGTAAATTGTTTGGAAGTATGTAGGTACTTGAGGCTCTTTAACCCAATAAGAACCAACTTAAATGTTAAAAAACGACGTTATTTGGTATAAAAATGCTCTACGAGGTGAAACTAGAAATATATAAATAATAAAAATATTTCAATTGGGTGTTTTCTCTCGAGAAAATGATCTTTGAATTGAGTTATTTCATTAAAAAGTTGTATACCGTTTATATCTTTAACGGTACCATGCAAAAATTCTCTATTTCTAATTTGATGGTCTTCTAACATTAATTGATGGTTATGTTAATTCAGTAAGGCTTATGATAGTAAAATTTAACTACCCAGTCGAGTATTATGATCTGTGTACATCTAGGTTGCTTTTAACGAATTGTTTGTTAGATAAAATACCTTGTAAAGCAGAAAAATCTGATATAATAATCGTATTTTTAACTTCTTTTGATAGGTAATTTCTTCAATGTTTGTTTCATCATTATTATTAGTTTTCTACTGTATTCATAATAGTTTGTTTTGTAAATATGTGTGTGTGTGTGTTTAATGATTTCCTGAAACATTAATTCGATCTTCATAATCCGCCCAAATGCACCTCTCGAGCCGTAAATTATTAACACACAACATCCGGAAGCGGCGGTGAGAGAATATTAAACGTGAGGCGGGTGATGATGTTCCCTAACCGCCCTCCCATCGCGTATTTCGGCCACCCCAACAAACCTCAAGTCAAGTCCGCACTTCATAATGGCATAAGTAGACGTCTTAGACAGACACACCCTGTGATAAATGGGGTTTGTGTTGTACACTTAACTTTCCTTATTTTGTCTTGTAAAGTTGCTATATAGAGGAGAAAATTTGACCACCAAGACGCCGCGCTTAAGGGATGAATGGAAATATTAGTTCTACAAGTTTTGGTCATGGCAGAACATTACTCAACATCCTTTCTATTTTCGAAATTTTGATTAACATCAAGTTAATGCATCATAAAGTAAATAATTACGCAATTGAACACACAAACTAATTTTGAATCGGAACAGACCTAAAATCGAAAATATTTACAAACATAAATATAACCAAATTTCGTTATTGAATATTTAGTTGGTTAAAAACTAAGAAAAAGTATAAATAGTACGCAAAATTCTTATAAATTGGGTGTTAAATACTTTGATACAACTCATAACGGATTCATGGTAAGAACAATTTTAGTTGTCTAATCTTCATGACAACCACGATCACGAATAAGCACATTGTTACAGAAGTTGACGCACGCTCGTTTTGAAAAATGTCTCAAACTAATTTTTAGGCTTTCAAAAAATTTTTAGCTCAGTAGAAATTTGGAATTATTCAGATTAGTTAACAAATAAAAAGATACCATAAAAAGAATATTATCTACAGATACCGTAAAGTATAAAATTAAATGAAAAATTTATTAGCTGACACACAGATGACGTTACCGGTGTCAAATCAATATGATTTTCAGTTAACCCTAACCTTCAAAAGACACGTATATATATTTGACAACTGTTTTAAGCGTAACGATTTTTTTTTATGCCAAACAGATGTAGTATTGGGGCCAATGCATGATTCTGACTTCATACATATCATCGTGAGTTAATTTTTTCAAAATTGTTACTACACAAGTTCAGAATTCACCTAAAATATCAACGAATTGATGATTCAGAACGTCAATTTGCATCTACGTACAAATTTAGTTGTGCCAATTACCAATCGTGGCGCTAGTGTCATAAAAATGTGTCAATGTCAATGGTCAATGTAAATAAACATCTGTCATCGAAAATTCGATATTTCCACTGAATAACAACTAAGTTTGCATTTCTTCTCGGGGTTTGTTCTGTGGCTATTTAATTTCACACCGGAGTCCAATAAACAGTTGAATGAATTCATTCCAAAGCAAGGACAGACGTAGAAGTTGGCTGACAATGTTAAGGCATCAATATTGTGGAACGCGCACGGTTTAATATTCATCAATTATCTTCTAAAAGGAGGTTATGTGTCTTTTGTATTCAGCAGATCACTCAGTTATTTTCTAAAACTTTGAGAGGATGCTTGGTGGACAAAAACTGATTGGCTTCACCTCTAATAAATGTTTTTTATAGAAGCAAAGGGTTAATTCAATAATCCATTATTCAAAATTGTAAAAAAATAATTACTAATACAATTTGTAATAAAGATATACCTTGAAATAAATAATAAAACTTTTTTTTCCTAAATCATTTTAATACGATATATAATTAAATGTATGTAACGTGTATTACTAAATATTTGTGTGGTTTTTCGTGTAGAAACGGATACAATCACTTGTGGTTTGAACTGTTTTTTTTTCGAAAATTTAAAATAAAAATCCACATATTTGAAATGTGAGATTTGTTTGTGTAATAAGGTCAGTGCTATTACAAAAAATAAATAATGTTTGTACAAATTGAAATTGTAATAGTAATTTTAAGGTTGATTTATTTAAAATATTGATCGATTTGTGCATTAATCCTTGACTGAATTTCACAAAATTATTACCACCTTGAATCAAAAATGTGTATGATATAAATTACGTATTTCGTACATTAATTTATTGTAGGAAATATCTCGTTTCTTTATTCAATTTTTCTTGTTTGTACTATAAATATAAACTTTAGAAAACTTCTCACGAAAATATCACATGTGTGATGTTATTTCATTCCAACATGTGCTCTTTTACTTCATATTTATCTACGAGGGAACTACTAAATATTCACCATCATTATAACGATGATTATACATAAAAAAACTTCTGATTTATAATCTAATATTTATTCATCAGTTCTTCAAGAGATATTTGAGTAAGGATTTTGAATAAATAATCGCAATTTATGATAATTTTCTTCAGAATGTCTCTTTTCCTTGATGTACATGTCAAAAAATATCTACAGATCTCTTCAATCACAAATTTTGTCGATTTAAATAAATAGTATCTTGTTTTTCTAAAATCGTTTGAAGAATTTTTTGTTTGTACTACTAGATCATACAGGTTGTCCCTGTAAAAGTTACGGATTGTTAAACATTAGCTTGAACCGCCCATGGCCTTCAAAATCTTGAGGAAAACGAAAAATACAGTGTTTAAGAAAAATTGTTTGAAAGTTTGGAAGTATGTAGGTACTTGAGGCTCTTTAACCCAATAAGTACCAACTTAAATGTTAAAAAATGACGTTATTTGGTATAAAAATGCTCTACGAGGTTTTTTCTCGAGAAAATGATCTTTGAATTGAGTTATTTCATTAAAAAGTTGTATACCGTTTGTATCTTTAACGATACCATGCATTTTTCATTTAGTAAGGAACTTTGCGATAGATATTTGCAAAATAGACTGCAATGTTAAACTTGCTGCCCTTGTAATTCAAAAAACGAACTTTTTACCTAAAATTTTCGCATTCTTTGTAACAATTTCTACAAATAATCGTCGTTTTTTTGATTATATTCGTTTTTCAGGATATTCTAAATTGAAATCGGGCGACTGTGACGGCCAAATCATTACTTCCAGTACATTTTCCTTTCCAATTCTCTCGAATACACTTTGTGGTCATTTTTTCTTACTCCAATACATCCCCAAACCTTCACAGAGCCTTCGTGCCTTCACGTTTCCAATTTTTTAGTTGTTTAGCCCGCTGCAACTTCTTAATTTTCTTGTGACTTTTCGAAAGAGGTTCCAAACAGACCAGCTTCTCTCAATCTTCTTTTCACCGTAGAATCACTCAAATCGGATCTATAAATTCATCGATCTGAACAGTACAAAACGTTTATCTTCACCATTTGTGGTTTTTAGAACGTTTTCTGTTTTTTCGCAAGGATATAAGACACCGTTTCGAAATGTATATTATTTTGAGATTTAATGGGGTGGGTTAAAACTTTTGACTGGTAGTGTATGTTGAAAGTTAAAACTAAAACTGCATATTTATAAATGCATTGAAAAATTTCATTTAGTAGTTTCCATTTATTCTCATTTCTATCATTGAAAAACGTATCGTTCTTTAAAATATCATTTTTAACTTAATAGTATATTACGTAACCCATTACGCACGAAGTGAAAAATTTCAAGAGTACGTAATGAACTTACAACTCGTGTAACGTACTATACTTTTCCTACGCCCATTCATTTACTTCCTTTAAATAAAAAACATGCTACTTAAGAAAACGTGTCCTATTTTTGTAGAAATTGCATAATGTGCTGCCTATATTTAGGGGCATCACTCTTTCAATCCTAAATACATACATCTGGCTAATGCTACGAGTTTTTATTTTTTTTAATTGATTAAATTTGTGTAAATATAAATAAAAATTTGATTGTATTCTAATTAAACCAAGAAATTTAAGTTTTCTTCTCAAAACGCACGTGTATGTTATGAGATGTCATGTTATTGTCAAATGTCATTTACAAGGAACGTTGACAGTGCGATTTTTGACGTTTACAGAAAAAATACCTCAATACCAAAAGTTTTTGTTAACTTTGCTTGTAATTTTTTCAACGATGTCCAGTGGAATAGAAAAACCCGTGAGAAAATACCTAATTCTAGCCCTAAAATTCAGTTTATAAAACAACTTTTTGTTTTTTTATTTATAAAAAAGAAATGATGTAATAAACGCGGCGCGTATTCCATTTCCATTGATTATTATTAAGTCGAAGTATGTATGATGACAAGTGTTTTTGAAATTAATACTCGTCGTACAGTGTATCAGAAAGCATGTGGTTTGGATTTTTTGTCGCCTCCAGACATGTGTATTACGTTTTAATGCTTTTTTTTATAAGGCCACTGATCCATAACCTAAACAAGAATTATGTGAGATTAAAAATAGTATCTCGGGAAAAAATTCGTCAAAAAAACAATCTCTGTTCGCTAGTGGTGTAATTTTTTCAACTATTATTCAAGTTCAATATATGCTAATGTTTTGTTTATATTTTTTACAACGTGTCGGCTCCAGTGAAGGCTGTCACGAGATTTTTAACTTAAAGATACCTGTAGATGAGGGTAATGACCTTTTTATTTTCTCGACGGCAATACGTAATTAGGTTCACTAATGACTTCTTCGGCGGAAGCCGAATTAGGTAGCGATTTAATAAACAGAAACCTTTTATAATGACCATAATAACCCAAGAAATTTGATGATATGTGAAAATCACTTGTTTTATATAACTGTACTTACAAGGTCGTAGAGAAAATATAGTATTTTACACAGTTGGAATAATAAAAAAACAATTCTCCTGAACTCTAATATCGATATTTCTAATTCTAATCATATTATAAAAGATACAGAGGTTGATTCATAACTAATACAGTTTACAAACGAAATGATTTCAAAAGTACCTAGTCTGAATTAAAGAGGGCGGTAGTTGCCACATCAATAGAAAGTATATAATTTATACTATGGAGGGTAGAGATAAGGAGGACCATCTCATATGGGGGCTTAGCTTAAAAACTGTCATTTGTAAATTCTGTAATGTCATGTAAATTGTAATTCAAAATTTAACCAGAATGGCGCTTCTGTCGGACGGGATATCATATGATCGTTGAGCTCAGTCTTCCGTCCGTCTTATTTGAATAACTTCTCTCAAATAGAGTGAAGTATGCAGCGTTAAAAAATTTTAAATGATTAGAGTCGTTAATTAAATATTGATAAACAAAATCGAAACTATTCACGTATTACAAAACAATTTTGTAAATATAACCTAGAAAAAGTACTTTGAGATAACGCTGAATGTTAATTAATTACTGTGAATTTCTACAAAGAAAGTATCAATTATAACTTCTTTCTTTCTCTGTCCTTATTCTTGAATTTCTAATGCTTTATTTAAAATTTACACTCATACGATAGTAGCGCCTCCCTAACGTAAAGAATTTGACGGACATTTTCTGTAGAACAGGGATAGTTCTCCTTAAGGCCCTTTCACACCAAACGAATCCGAATCAATCAGAATCACTCCGAATCAAATTGAATCTGATCGACCAAGATTCGGCTTCGAGCGTTTCCTTTGAATGTGAAGGGACTCTTTTCCCGCCTTCAGACCGGACGAATCTGGTTCAATCAGGTTTGATTCGAGGTCTTCAACCTGTCAGATTCCTTGTCCGGTCAGTCTTGAATCAACAACCATACTAGATGGGCGTGGAGTTATTAATTTTAAAAGTTAATTGAAAATAGTGCGATTTATGACGACTACGAAACACTATTGCATTTAAAACAACTGCGTCCATGATGATAGCTCAAAAGCAATTAAAATAAGGAAAACAAAAAGAAGACGAAAGGATTTTTATAGATTCAGGTTGATTCAGCTGGTGTGAAAGAGTGGAGATGACGAATCAGATTCAACTTGATTCGGAGTGATCCAGATTGATTCGGATTCGTTTGGTGTGAAAGGGGCCTTACCTCTAATAATTTATACCGCATATATTTGAAGACGCCATGTTGTTTGATATCTGTTTGGCAGCAATCAATAGTAAACGTGAATATGTAAATATGGAAAAATTGTATGATTCAATACTTTGATTTGAAAGACGTTACCTCGACCAAAAAAGCTGAACTAAATTGTACTCTGGGTGAAATCGGTCCGTTATCAATAGTAAAATATTTGATAGCGGAGTTTAATCGAGGCTGTACGATCTACGAGGTCGATCAAATGAGGTGATGACTCCAAAAATGTTTAAGAAAATCCACTGGATGATCGACGACTGAAAGTGCGCGAGCTAAGCATTTAAAAAAGTGAAGTACATCGCATATTAACTGAAAATTTTGACACGAGAAAGTTGTGCACAAGATGGATGCCGCGTTGGAAAGAAAACAACGTTTTGAAGATGTTTCCATCGAATGTTTGTCAACGTTTCACATAAATAAATCCGAATAGTGTGCCGAGATATGAATAAATTGAGTATCAGATCGAAACATTTGGAAAAAAACAGGAAAATTCAAATCTTCATTCATAAAAATCTTTTCGCCGAACGTTACAACGTAATAAAAATCTTATTAATTAACAGATGTTTACAAATCGCTTGTTTTCTATAGTGAACAATATATAAAAATATTCCATTAGATTCGAGAAAATCAGCGAACGAAAGAGAGACGGTATACAAAGAAACTAGAGGGAGATCAGTGGTGCCAACCGAATGACAAACTAGCTAACTGTGGATCCGACAGCGTAGCAAAAAATCATGCACAAAAACTAACCCCGCAAAAAGTTATAGCGAGAGAACGGAATCCAGTATTGCGAAAGAGGGTCGATACGCCCGCTGCTGCTGCTGCAGGGAATTAGTTTAGGGGGTTTGGAGATGCCGAAAACGATGTTTGATTAAGGGTCGGATAGAACGGGTAGGGGTGGATTTTGATATATGTAGGTCAGTAGATTGTTCAATATTGCAATTTCTTGTACGTGGAATTTATAATTAATACATATTCATATACACTGCTCGTCACAAACAACAAGACATTAATAAGTAACGCGTTGTTTTAAAAATTTGAATCTAGCAATTTTACTGGATCGTTTGCTTCTTCAAAGGTCCAATCAAGTGAAAATATTGATTTATCTCTAAAAATAAAACCGAAATAATTGAAATTTATGAAGGACTTCTTTAGATATTCGATTAAAAAAGGTATCCTACTTTTTATAATACTTAAACTAGATTAAATGGAAAAATCACCGATTTTTGTATCGGTACGATATGTCTCTTTGATAACCAGATCTGAATCATCTACATTTTTCTTTATTAGAAGTAGATATTGCTCTTGATTTAATAATAAACTCCTCTAAAAATAAAATACAACATGACAACGTTTATATTTTTCCTCCAAGTTATTAAACACACAAAAAAATGCCAAAAAAAAATTCATTTTGATAAAAAAATCGCACAGGTAGGCACTTTGCGCTCTTAAAATATATGTATAACCTAAAGGAATAAAAGGCAATAACTTTTTTTAACTCAAAACTAATATAGCAAAAACGAACTAGAAATTAGGAAACAAACTAATTAGGTACTATGAATGCGGTAAATTATCATAAAAGGAATGGTAATCTCTAGGGATTGATGATTTAAGATCCGTTAAATTTTGTTTTTTGCTCCTTTTTGGACAATCTACAGGGCAATGATGTCCAATTATCTGAATAGACCAGAGTCGATAATTTTTAAAACCAAAAAAAATAATAGTAGGATGAAACCCACTAGAAAAGGAGGGTAATATAATAAAAATGAAAGGAAAAATAATTTACGGGCGATCTGAGGTCGAGAAGGGGATGGGGGTGAGTTTTTAAGGGTAGAAAACGGTTTTTCTCGATTTTCGGCAAAACTACAAATCCTATAGGAAAAAGTTTAATAGAAAAGTTGTAGGTAATAAAAAGATCTAAAACTTTTGTATACACACTTTTTTCACATACTCTCAAAATTTATGTGAAAAATTCAAAAAACCAAGTTTTTGATTTTTTATTTTTATCTTTTACAAAAAAAATTGTTTTTTAACGAAATTTGGTGAAAACTTACCTCTTTATGTCCCAAATACGCTGTAATTTATTTAATTTGGAATATTTATTTTTTCACCTTATTTTGAATTAATATCGAAAAAGCACCCTAATTTTCAATCGAAAATTCACCCGTCAAAATATCAGCTTTTTTTAAAAAGTTCGTATGTTTTCTGTTCGTTGAAATCTCTACTTTCTTATGGTGAAAAAAAAAAATATTTTATTATAGTAAATCTTTTCAGAAAATGCAAAAAATTAAAAAAACTCGAATTCGAAAATTTTTTTTGAATTATTATAAATAATTTCATCTAAAAAATGTGATTGCTGGAATTTGTTTCAATTAAAAAGTTGATTTATTTAATGCTAATTACATTTATGTCATAGAAAATCTCATTATATATAAATATAAATGTAAATCGTACTATTAAATGTAGATACTTTATTCTGATTACGTTATTCATTACAATATTTTTCATTACATTAATCATACATAACATTAATCTCATCTTTCATAAATACCTTATTAATCGAATTTTTCAAGGAAAAATTAGACTATTACGGGGGCACATCATTTTTCCCATGTTTTGAGATCTCCTCAACACGATTATGATGGTTTTTCGAAGGTCTGTTTAAGGTACAATTCTTATTTTCGTCTCTCGAGCAATTGCTATGGGTCCGATTCGGTTCAAAATTACCATACATGGCTTTTTTGGCGGCGGATTGATGTTTGTAGAGTTTGGTTGAAAACAAATGAATATTTCGAGGGGTCGCAGTGCAAAAAAAGTGGTTTTTGACCTTTGCTCACCTCTGCAGGTCAAACGAAAAGCGACTGAAAAATGAAATTTCACATGTAGGTTCAATTAGTTGCGAGATGATTTCCTCTCTAAGGTCGAAACTTTCCATCACCAACCCTCTCCATTTTATGGTCATTTTTGTTATATTTTCTTATTTTTTGGCCAGAAAAAGTTTAACTAGAGGGTTCGAGCTTCGCGTGCAAGTAGGGGTGATGCTGAAGAATTGTCTTTCTCAAGTTCAAAGTTTTCTTCTTCAATTCTTCTAGCACAAAACGCCCGAAATCATTTTGATCGTTGTAATTGTCGAACTGGACCGCCTCCTATTTAATGAATAATACGAGTATGATCGTTGCTAGGGTGATTTTTTTTATTTCTCATTTTTGAAATTTCTTGTCATTATTTCTTTGTTGTCAATTGGAATTGAGGACTCCGCAGCAAGAATGACGCAGCTCCATAAAAGTCGATTTTGAGAAAATAAAAAAAAACTTTTATACGCCATAGTTTATTAGATACCACTTTTACGTTTTAAACTGCCAAAAGCACGTACCTTAACAATTACAAATACCGAAAATCTTCTAAAAATATAATATTTTAAAGCAAATAAAAAGTTGTTTTTTAATGGATCTACGTCATTCTTGCACCAAAACTTCAAAAAGTGTGCGTGTCTGCAATAATGAAAGAGCTAAAATTACATTTAAACACAAAATTTGTATATATTTATTACATAAACTTTATTCAATGTTACTCATTAAACAAAAACAATAATAATAAGTCATAGAATCTAATACTATTCCATAGTTTCTTCGTCGTTGGTCATTTCGACGTCACTACCTGTGTTCCCCTGAGCAAAAGTCAATTTTTCATAGTAAGATAGGTCGTTTTTTGGCACGTATTGATTTGCCAGCACCATCACGTTGTCATATTTTACTTTTTTCAATGGCAATTTTTCTTTATACAGTTGATTTGGTGCCGTATTGGTATCTAACGTAGAACGTTGAATATTGAATTTACTATAGATAGGTACATTACAAAACTCGCTGCACTGGATTCCACTGTTTGCTTCATATAAAATCAGTTTGTATTTGCTTATCGCAAATTTCTGTCTATGCTGGTTGATGACTGTTTTCTTAAAATGTGGCTTTAAATAATTTACAAAGTCAAAAATCATGTTTTGTTCTACTGGGACCACTTCAAAGTTTCTGCTGCATTTGCCATAATGTGTCATATATTCTTGAGGAGTAAATATTCGTTCGATTTTTCGTAATGCTTTTTCTACAACCCCAGATGACGTGTCACATGGCCAGGTTCAGGATATCGATGAAGAATCGACTGAAACTGTTTAGTTTGGGCCAAAGTGAATAGATATTGTACTAGGCTTCCGTTCTTGTTTTGAGCAACGCAGTTGTCTGAGAAGATGTACAATGTTTTCACATCCTTGGACATTATATTTTTTAAATAATGATCTAGGAAGCTAATGGTTTTATTGGGTGTCTTTTTGCCAGTGGTTTCATCATACATGTAAAAATGCGAAATTCCTGTTTTGGCTGAATAAATGCAGAAATTAAAAACCCATAACTGCCTAAGATAAAATGCATCTCCTGAGGGGACTTTAGGTAAAGGTGCATTCTGTTGATGATCAAAGCAGAGTACTTCTACCTCGGGATTATTTTTAGCTTCTTATGTTTTTTCTTTGAGTGCATCAAAGGATACTTGAGCTCTGCTTACATGCACCTGTTTAGAAGTTTTAATTTGGTTTAATTCTTCATCGGGTAAGGGTAGCTTAAGTTTATTTTCATATTCGTCGCAAGTCTTGCAAGTGTCGGACCGTGGGCTGCCAAACGAAATATTAAAATTAGCCTTGAAATATCTAAAGTAGAAGTCGTAAGTCACTTTCGGACGGAAAAGATGTTTTTTATCTTTTAGGCCATATATATCAAACATATCTTTTTCATATTTTTCTAGATATAATTCATACAGCTTCTTGACATTTAATTCCGGTGAAAGATACATTTTATTATTATTTTTTTGACGACTGTAATGAGACGATCTCTTGGGAAAACTGCGAATATTGCTATCTACTTGCTCAACGATTTCTGGGGGGATCATGTTGGGTCTAGTGTGATGCTTTCCACGACCATCCTTGGGAGATGTGATAGCGTCGTTAGATTTTAAGAAAGCTGACAAGCGATCATTTCTTTTAGATGATATACCATGAACCGCACCAAATGCTTTTTTGCATACTCGGTGGGATTTTGAACCAATACGAATCTGGAATTTAAAAAAATGGATTATTTCAGAAAATAAATTGAAAGGTGAATAAGTACTTACCATGTATTTATGGGAAACGTTTCGTTGCCGACCATTTCCTGTCTTAGGACGTTTTCTGGTTACTTCTGACGTACTTATTAGGCCTACAAGGTAAGTATCCTGCATTACTTTCTCGCCAATTTCATTAAATTTATTTAAGATCTGCGTTCTCTCCTGTTCATTAAAGTTTTCGAAACATTTAAATTTGCATTTACAGTCTTCGCCAACCACTCTAGGACCGATCATTTTGTTCACACTATTAAGATGTCTTGCTCCAGTAGCCAAAAGTTTCTTTTTCTTATTTCGAACCCACTGCGATTCATTTACAGACTTCCTGTTTATTTCTCTAACCTCCAAACTATCACTATCACTACTTGATGTGCTACTGTCGGCTGTATCTGCCACATATTCATCACTGGAACCACAACTAAAAGGTTCAGGTTCACTGTCCAATTCCTCTAACATATTACACTTGTTATAAACTCAAAAATAACAACTAAGAATATTATAGCAAAGGTAGAAAACTAACGCAAACAGTTAAACTACTAAAATATCTAATAAACGTCAAAACAAAATGCGATGCGCGTTTGGGGCAAGAGCGACGTAGCTCCGGAGCTACGTTTTCCTTGCTCCAAATACAGTATGACGCATCTCCATTATTACATGCTTTAGTATACCCAATCACCATAGCTGCGTCGATCTTGCACCAAACGATAGCTAATATTTTGATCATTGTAAACAGCTCATAACCCCGATTTTCGTTAAAACTGGAGCTGCGTCGTTCTTGCTGCAAAGTCCTCAATTGAACAAGAGGGTTCGAGACCACCGGGTCTATTGAAATTATGAATTTTCATTCGAGAGACAGATTTTATGGAAAGATTTGTTTGTGTATTAGTTAAATTCTTCATTCGACGAAAAATTCGACTTTCGTGATGGAGCTCTGCTGCTCACGGCTTTTGTTTTGAATTCTAATCACTTATCCATTAGTTTTTGTCTTTTTGATGGCATTTCTTCATCGTTTGATTCGTCAAACATCTCCGAAATCTTCATACAATTTTTCGTAGGTCACTCAGGTATATAATTTATCTTAAAATAGTTATAAATAGGCATTCGACAACTTTCTCCAAATATTGTAGATGTCTTATTAGATATTAATTTTATTAACTTATTTGTTTGTTAATTATAGTAGTATATTTTGATTTGCAATTTTTTTTATCAATGTAACATGTAATATAACATTTTTCGAGTAATTAAAGTGTAAATTTATATAAATAGTTCAAAATTATTTATAATAATTAAAAAAAAATTTCGAATTCGAGTTTTTTTCGATTTTCCAAGAAGATTTACTATAGTAACATATATTTTTTTTTTCACCATCGGAAAGTAGAGATTTCAACGAACAGAAAACATACGAACTTTTTGAAAAAAGCTGATATTTTGACGGGTGAATTTTCGTTTGAAAATTAGGGTGCTTTTTCGATATTAATTCAAAATAAAGTGAAAAAATAAATATTTCAAATCAAATAAATTACAGCGTATTTGGGACATGAAAAGGTAAGTTTTCACCAAATTTCGTTTAAAAAAAAATAATTTTTTTTAAAGATAAAAATAAAAAATCAAAAACTTGGTTTTTTGAATTTTTCACATAAATTTTGAGATTATGTGAAAAAAGTGTAAATACAAAAGTTTTAAATCTTTTTATTACCTACAACTTTGCTATTTAACTTTTTCCTATAGGACTTGTAGTTTTGCCGGAAATCGAGAAAAACCGTTTTCTACCCTTAAAAACTCACCCCCATCCCCTTCTCGACCTCAGATCGTCCGTAAATTAATTTTCCTTTCATTTTTATAATATTACCCTCCTTTTCTAATGGGTTTTATCCTACTATTATTTTTTTTACTTTTTATTATTTTTAAAAGCTTCTACCCTGAATGTAGAATGTTTTAGCTTAAAACTAATTCCATCCTTCCTATATTGCAACGCTCCGATATTCATGACTGTTGTTGCTGGAACAATTATTACCCAGTTTTTTACTTTTCTTTGGATGGTGGAGTGCACTGAATCGTACTCCATCTGTGTATGGCCCTTTCCCAAATATTTTTGTTTTATAATTATTTCATTTTCTTTGGCAAGATTTAAAAGCGCGTTAGAAAGGAGGGCATTCCGGTTCTGGCCTGTACATCCATCGGTAAACCAAACAATTTTCTAAAAAGATTCTTTTTGGAGTATAACATTAGTTTGCAGGACAATAATGGATGCAAAAGTATTCGCTGTTGGTCCGGCTTGCCCTTCATGCCAGATAAAACAAAAGCCATCCAATGTGTTATGGACAATTAACTTGGTTTTGTAGTATAGACATTAGATTTTGGAGATAAAAGAACTGACTGTAGATCCATCTCAAATACCTTAACATTTTCTATTTTTTTGTCATCATCTTTTTCCTTTCATGCCTCTGCTTTTTCATCGCGATGGTCACGATAAGTAGCTTCATCATTATTACCCGTATCGTTTGCTACACACACGTCGCACTTATCTTTTTTAGACTTATAAAGAGACAAATTCATGTCATCAAAAGTATTATTGAAAGTTGCAATCGAGACTGGTGTTGCTTTAGTTCCATTATTGCACCAATCACTTTTGTAAAATCTGTATAAATCAATTTTTGTATTCCAATTATCCTCCAGATACATCTTCGTGGTCGACTTTCGACAATAATGTTACTCGACGACATTTTTGCCTTTCTGGAATGAGAATTTTCGGGGTTATTGTCGATAATTTCATTAGCAGCTTTTTGGTGTTCATCATTTTCAATTGTCCAACGTCCAATCGTTCTAGAAGGTAGAGCAAGTGTGCTACAAAACATCATTTTATAGACTTTTACTCTGTAGGTAGTATCAAGAAAATAAGTGTAAGAGACGATAAATTTTCGTGTTTCCTGTCCCTTGCTCTGGAGGTAGGTTATTTCGTTAACATGCTCCTGAACATAAACTTTCTTTTCGTTCCACGAAAAATTCCAAAATTTATTAAAAATATTTCGTCTTTGCTCCTTTGTAATTTCGATTTCGACTTTGCTCGATTCAGTTTTACAGTTGCCAGAAGCTCCCAAAGTTTTTGATGTCTTTGGGATGTTATAGTTCCATTTTTCTTCTTGCTTCTTTTTGCCAGAATATTCTTTTCATTCTTCTCTTAATAACTTGTTTTTATTTTTCTTCCACTCTTTTTGATTTACGTGACGTCTCACAGCACATTATTTTCTTGGGGCTCTAAAACCATGTCTCCAAATAGAATCTTCAAGTAATATCTGCTGACATTGTGTGTCATTTTGATTTTCGTCTTGAGACAAACTTTTACACATTGAATTGAGGCGATTAACCTGAATGTCGGCTAGGTGTAACGATTCCTCGTCAGTAACTAACGTACCATTATTCACGAGGTCCATATTGGTTGTCAAATCTAATCCATCCACATCACAAAATGTAGATCTTTCAGACTTAAGATCCAAACTACTATTTTCTTCTGTACTGTAAACTCCATTTTCAGCAGTTGGTGCTTTTATGTCTATTCCAGCTAATGAAAGGATTTTGGACGCACGAGAGTGGGGATTCATTCTAAAATAAATAGGTTTTATTTAGGCCTTGCTTAGACAAAAAAGAATGAAAATGTAAACCATTGTAAAGTAGGTACCTATAGGTACAAGTTGCTAATGAATATTCGATACATTACAGTCAGGGGTTAGCAAAAAGGGACCACGTGGTGGCCTACTTGTCAGGTGGAAAGCCTGCCCACATTACTACTACTACTACTGGAGTGAGACAGACTGCTGCAAAACTGTTACCAACCTAAAAGTTATTCGCTGCAAGGAGTTTATAACACCTTATTATATTAGTTAAGTGAGTCCCTATAATGGGCCCCACACACCTCGTTCTTCTGTGTCGTGTTTAACCGACGGTTAAAAACGTCAGGGAAGAATGAAGAGCGATGGAGGCCACACACACACACACACACACCTCGTGTTTACCCGAACAGTTGACACGATAACCGACAAAAATCAAATCTAATCTGAATTTTGGAACGTCGTTCAAAACCGACGGTTTTAAAATGAAATTGGCCCACTAAAAACCAAAACTACAGCAGTAAATATACATTTTTAGGTGTCTTTGTTATTTGACTTAATAATATTAAAAAATATTTATTAATATTTACCTTCCACTCACGTATTTCTTTATATTAATAAGGAGTTAGGCCAATCGCGTATTATTCTAGATTTCAATCAGCCAATCGCGACTTGCAATTTTAGGCGGGAATTTCGACATTTCAGTTATTAGGCGTTTTTTAGTGATGGGTCTGGTTATGTGGAATGTAAACGTCATAAAAATTCATTTTAGGCCAAAATAGAGTTTGGTCATTTGCGATTTAAGTCGACGATATACACATAATGGTAATTTATCGATTCAATGTTTATTTATTTTCACGTAGATACTAAACTAAATCTAAATTGATTACAAATTGTTGTTGGGAAATATTCGTATGACAATTCTGAAAATAAATTTTTAAGTTGACAAAAATTCCATCCAAATGCCTCATCTCTATACGTTGAAGTGAAGGTAAATTTTTTCTATAAAATTAAACCCTCTGAAGCACTCTGATGAAGGTTTTTCATGTCTGACATTAAATTATTTACACGAGGAAAATGTTTATTTAGAATTTGTACTTCAATTATCTCTGAATATAAAGATCTGACGTCGTTTCTTCGCACTAGTACATTAAATTTACGATATTATTGTATAAACGGTATGAAGTTTTGACTACACAACTTTGACGATGGATTGTAACTCAATTTTTCAACTGAGAATACCCATTAATTTACCTTGAAACAACTTTAAAAATAGTTTCTCAAGATCTGCAATAGAAACTTGTCTTAATATATATTATTAAGTAGCTGTTTGTTGTATCAGGCCTCTACGTAATGAATTTATATAAAAGAGAAGAAGAAGAAATAGGTTAAGTGGTAGAAAACGAAATGAATAAGTTTTGCAGTGCGTTATCTGAGAGATAACACATTTTTGTTTTGGCTGTTGTATTACCATCAAAATCAATTTGTTTCCTGAAATAATCCAGAAAAGATGAATGATTTCCAATTATACCGTTTGAATATGGTCAAACTAGATGATATTAATCAAATAACCTAATCCCGATGACATATTTGAACAATGTGCTGAAGAAAAAGCTGATAAATGATGCCATTAGTACCCATTTAGCTTAAAACCTGTAACCCGTCGTCGGCATCACCATAATAATCCTGACTAATATCGAATTCGTCCTGCGATTGTCCTGAAAAATGCAAAGTTTTTTTTTCATCTTACAGATTTAGCCAACATTTGTGCAATGTTTGTATTTAATAAAAAGGTAAAACCACAATTTTTTGTCACCTCGTTAACCAAATGATTAATTTGATTATAATACGGTTTTTATATTTGAATTGAAGGCAATTAATTAAATTTCTATAACACCCTCTAACGTTAAGATCTTGATTAATATTTAGCTAATATACCGTGAGGGTCAGTTTACGAAACTACAATAGATTTTCTCTATCGAAGATATTATCAAATTGAACGCAAAACCCATAGCGGGGTTATGGAAATTTATCGGTAACGTAGCACATTTCGAATACAAATTAACGAATTAAATATACAAGGGAACAACGATATGTAGGTGGGTAATTTTATACTTTCGTGATCCCCTCGTTTTTTGGCTCTAGAAAATCGAAAAATCGTCCGAATTTGATGAATTTTGTTTTAAAATCTTCGTTTTTACGGCGGATTCACGAAAAAAATTATGGGAATTAAAAAAAACAAAAGTTATATTGGTTTTAGGGCCTTAAATATTTAAGAAAATGCACTCGTTTACGTATAATTGTTGTTAACTTTTTTTCAAATAATCTAATGAAGTTGTTATATTTTTTTTCGTAATCTACACAAAAAAAACGAACGAATTGAAAGAAAAGTTTAAGCAAAAATGTTGATTTATCATGTTTTTATAATTAAAAATAGCAACAATTTCTCTTAAAATTCACATTTTTTCAAATATAATCGATTGTACTTTTTTTTATTAACTAATTATTAAAGTTATATGAACAAAAACATTCTTAAAATAATTTATTGTAATCAATTGTACAATTTTAAAAGTTAATTTTGAAAAATTGAAAATTTTCACCGTTTAAAAAATGGGATCTTACTAATTTTCACTGTTAATGAACAAACAAACATTTTTCAATATTTTTCTTTTCCAAAATGTACGTTTTTTTATATAGATTAATAAAAAAAATATATGAACTGCGTTTGATGTTTTGTAAAAAAGTTATGAACGATTATATGCCAAGAAGTGCGTTTATAATCATCATTTAAAGTCATAAAACTATATAAAATCACCAGGTGAGATATTTCCCATATTTTTTCCATAAATCCTCCATAAAAACGGAAGATTTTAAAAAAAATCATCGAAATCGGACGATTTTTCGATTTTCTAGAACCAAAAAACGAGGGGACCGCGAAAAGTATAAAATTACCTATAGTTGTATAAACTATTTACGACTAACAGCAAGATGATTGTTTACTAAGTTTGTTGATATCAAAAAAGCATTTGATTCAATTAACTATGAAACTCTTTAGAGCAAAATATTCACTATTGTATATTCAATATTCTATAAATCATAATAAAATAACAAAAGTTCTATAACGGAAAAAATTAACCTCACTTTCATTCTCTCTCTATATCTCAAACTCAAAATCTTTCCTTTGAGAAATAATAAGTGTCAAAAGGTTTTTTTTACTTGTATTGTAATATTTCGTTGATGATAAACGATATATGATATAGTTTTAATAATTAAAACAGTAAGAACCTTCAGGTTTACCGTCAGTACCGAAATCTAACTTCTAAAAGACACCTTTACTTTTATGGAACCCTAACCTCAACTCTTACTAAGTCAACCAGAGTCAATTTCAATCGCAACAGGTCCAACGTTAATAGAAATTTAATGGAAACTAAAAAGATAAAGCGAATACAACAGCTTTTTGGTATTTATGTGTACATGAGGTTTCTTTCTAAATAGGTGATCCTAGTATCGTATGAGGATGGTCCCAGAAGTTCCTGGTCTGACCTAGAGATGACGATAGTTGTTTGGAAAGTACCACTGTATTAAAAAAATTCAGAATTTGTTTAGTAGTGAATGTTTTCAATGAATTTTTTGTTTGAAAGGAATTAGTCCAACCAAAAAAGCTGAACTAGATTCTACTCTGGGTGAGATTAATCCTTCGTTATCAAAGTAAAATATTGGGTAGTAGAGTTTAAACGAGGCCGTACGGACCTGTGGTTGATCAAATGAGATATCGACTCGAGAAATGCTGAAGAAAATCCACTGGCGCTAACCTAACCGGCTCCAAAGAAGTCGAAGACTATTCCATCTGCAAGGCAAGGTCTAAGTGTCTGTTTTTCAGGATAAGCGTTGGATAATTTCCATTAACTATCTTGGAAAAAGGAACTTTATACTCAAATAACTATTTTAAGAAGCTTGACATCGCTGAAAAAAGTGTATGGAGATCTTTTCCTAAAATTTTCGTGTTTTCTTTGTTAAGCTAGGTACTTCTCGGACCATCCTCGTATATTATCTGTTACTTTTTGTCTCATATTTAATTTTGCGCCATGAACTCAGAGAATTTTAAACATTTTCACGCATGATATATTTTTCTTAGTGTAGAATATTAGAAATGATCTCAATCAGGAGGAAATTGCTTTCTTTAACTCACATCTAACGGGATTGTTTTTTTTTATTGAAGTGTTTCAAATTAGTTGTAAGTAGGTACTCGTATTTCAATTTTATGCATGCAGATCACAGAATAACGTCATCTTAATAACCTCAAAAAAAAATTCACTGAATCAGCACAATAAATATGAAATGAGTATCGTAAATATCTGTAGATTCTCGTGAAATTGATCGATTTGATATAGTTTTTTTTTCAATTATTGTCACATCTGTTTTGTCGTTGTTATTACATTCGTTGTAATGAAATATTACGTTTTTTTTGTACATAAAATAACTGTAATCATTTATAATACACATAAGTAATAAATAAAATAAAAATAAACGGAATAAAACGTGTAGTTCAAAATGTTTTCTTCGAATTAAAAGTTTGCTACAGTGAAAATACCAAAAACCACGTCGACGCCATGTATACTAAGTTGTAAACAATAAATAACCAGATTTATACCCCTCTAACTTTAAAAGTAGACTTTAACAGTGGACTCTATATCTTCATATTAATGACTGACGCCGTTGAAAGCAACGTTGCCAAACGTCCCGGATATCCCGCGACAGTCCTCACATTCCAATTCGCTTATTCTGTCTCCCGCCTTGTTTGTCCCGGATTTAGGAGTTAAGCACTAAAGGAGAAATGATAATAAAGCCTTTGAGAAGATTTTAAAATTTGATTCTGTTCTTAATTCATATTTTCTTGCTGTGGAAGGTGATTGTCCAACCGTTGGGATTAGGAGATTTGGACCAGAAACTCGAATTTGCTGTATATCTCCATTTTGTTATTTATATATGAGCCACCATAGAAAAACTGAATAGATTTGTTCGGAAAACTGAAACCAATGCTACTGAACTTTTTGCAACTATGAATTATTGATGGGAAAGAAGAAAAATGTTTTTGTTTCAATCTTAGGATGGCCAAGAATCAAAGCAGATTTAGACGTTTTTCAAATTGTCGTTCTAGTTTGACATTTCGGGAAAAGTCTTAACACCTATGACACGAGGGTGTTTTCTTATATGCAGAAATGCTCAAATTAAAATTTAGAGATGAAAAGGCTTGTTTCCATTAAAAATAAATCGGATGGCTTCGAGTTTCTAACGATTAACCATAATAATTAATAAATAAAAAAACAACTTTTCTAGAGAAATAATAAGAGTTTAATAATACTTTTGGAAAATAATATAGACAAAATGAGACGTTTAATCACGTGCCATTACATACCAATCAGAAAAGTGTGACGTCACACCTCGCGAAACGCCATGTTGTAGCTGCCATTTTCGTATAAAGTGGCCAGGTTATTTCGAATTTTCAGCAATTATTGTTAAATTAATAAAGTTTGTTTTTAGTGTAACCTTAAAAGACAGGTGTAATTTACCATAGAATCACGATTTAACAAAGCAAACTACAGTAATTTGCCATTATGCCTGATAAATTTTTTGCATTGAACACCTACTTAACTGATTTTGAGGTTAGCTAATACAAAGTTTCAATAACTCATAACATTTTATATGTTATGTGTGGTATATTATGGTAGATTTTGTACATTTATAAATAGATATGTTACGTCCCAAGCCCGATCTTGTACGGAGTCGAGCTTCGTACAATGAATTTGTACGAAGTCCGATCTGTACAAGCCATTTTGTACGAAGCCGAGATTGGCGGACTTCGGACAGAGATGATTGTACAAAGTCGACTCTGTACAACGCTAGTTGTACGGAGTCGGAGCATCGATACTCACTCGGTAATGAGCACGTTATTCCGAAGTAGTACACGCAACCTAACCTAACCTAACCTAACCTAACCTAACCTAACAATAGATGGTAGCCAACTAGCCGGAGAACATACTTTCAATCACAATAACTACGTTTGTAGTTTGTGTTTACTAATGCTCCGACTCCGTACAACCAGCGTTGTACAGAGTCGACTTTGTACAATCATCTCTGTCCGAAGTCCGCCAATCTCGGCTTCGTACAAAATGGCTTGTACAGATCGGACTTCGTACAAATTCATTGTACGAAGCTCGACTCCGTACAAGATCGGGCTTGGGACGTAACAGATACATCAAGTTTTGTTACATTAAAATGTGGAATTAGTTGATTTTAACCACTTTCTTCGAATTTGTTTATTGTTTGGAACGTGTATGAATAATTTGTTTGGCGTTTTTATCGTTGTATTCTCCCAATAGGGCCCTATACAATATTTATAATATGAAGAATTCATTATTTATTAAAAAACACAATTAACTGTCATAAACAAACATGGCTGTTTCGCGAGATGTGACGTCATTCAAGACGCCATGACAGTCTTGGCCTTTTTCGCGCTCAATTTCAAATTCATTTCTTAAAACTCAAAATACTAACGTTAGAAAACCTATTTTTCTCAAAATAATATATTTTTGGGGTGAAATAGATGCTAAGCTATAGTTTTAAACTAATTTTCAACCTATTTTTTGTCTAATTTTAAACAAGAGCTTCATATCTCATTGGAAAAAGTAATACAATTCATCCAGTTCTTTTTATGGTAATATGTTAATTTTTATATACTAATAACATCTTATTGGGTGATTTGGTATCCCGGATTTTTGTTGCCCGAAATTGGCAACCCTGTTTGAAAGTAAGAAAGCAGACACCCAAATTTCTGGGAAAAATATAAAAGATATCAGGTATGAAGAAATTTTTAATTAGAAAGGTGAATTGTATTAATTATTAAACCAAATTATTCTTTATAATCTTCCAGTGTAAAGCCGAATAATCCGACGATTCAAACATCTGTTTTTATCGTTTCTATTATTTCTTCTCGGGAATAATAACGATAACAAAGAAAGTTAAAAAATTAAGTGTCGTAAACCAGACAACAAATATACGAATTTCTTTTTACAAATATCGTTGATCAATCAACCGGTCACATGGATCGACTGAATGGGATGTCGATTAACGACAATTTTTTTCAACGCACTTGTCCGCCGAAAACGGAAAACGTCGATGGGCATAACAGTTAAGAAAGAGATCAGATTTATTTTATGCCGTTTTTCGGGATGTTGATGATACATTCGGAACGCTACACCGTCCGAATTTTCAATAACTTCCATTTCAAATATACAGTGAAATATCAAAATAACTTTTATTAATATACGAATTATTTATAGTCACATTTCAACTAGATTCATTATTAGATATTGCAATAAATATAATTTTGACAAAGTTATGTTCAATACTAATTGGTACGAATCGTGTAACTAGCGCCCTCTATGAGAATCAGACATAAAAACGAATTCATTGGATGTATTAGCTTCCAAAACATATTTTTATAAAATTTCAATGCAATGTTGCCAGTAGTTATGCCAAAATCGTAAAAAATGTGTATTTCTTCAACGCCCTCTATCTGGAATACGGATGGTTTTCTATCTATCCTAAAGACGTGTCACCTTTTTTTGAAACACTCTGTATATATCCATGGGTTCTTAGGCTTTTTCAAAACGTCTAAATGAAGCTGAAGTTTTTCTTTACAGATATTTCAAAAAATAATAACATTAATCGAATTTTTTCGAAAAATAAAAAGGTTTCTTAAATAATTATCGTAAATAATCTTATAATGAAAATGATGTCTGGTTTGCGTCAATAACATGAAGACGAAAATCAAACCAGGAAACCAAAAAAATGCGAGTTATTTCCCTTGTATAGAATATAATCAGAAGGAACTTATAACAAAAACATCGGAATGACATTAGTCACAAATTCGACGACCGGCATTTGTTTTCTAACAAAACGGTAGCATCGGAATAAATGCAGTAACAGTTCTTCAGGTCCCCCATTAACGTTTCCACGGCCAACTATTCGAATTAGGCGGCTAAAACAAAAGAAGTGCGGCCGAACAAAAGACCATCGTTTTTGTCGGCAACAGTTGCTCAAATATGCACATAATATATGTCTCTTCAGAGCTTAGCGAATTTGACGACTACCAAATAGATTAGGACCGCTTCAACTTTATAATATTATACCGGTATTCCATCAACAACGTTGTCGTTTCTTAAATTTTAGTCTATATAGAATAAGAAATGAAAATCGTCTATGTTATAGCTGCCAACTATACTATTTTTCACTAAATTAAACTTTTTATTGTTGAAATGTCAATGTCAAATATTCAAGACTGTCACTCACTGACAGACGAATGTGTGAACCTAACCTATATTCGCGTGGATCTTGTTTTCATTTTACAACATTATTAAAATTAAAGAAATTAGTTATGAGTATAACAATGATAAGTTTAGTGAGATGGAGAGTGATAACGAATTACCTTCTCTTCCTACATCTCCAAACAATCAAAGGTACAACAAAAATATAAGACTGATCTTCGATTTTAATGCTAAATGCGTTTTGCTTGCTTGATTCTTTCTTGTCTTTCGTTACCGTTTCATCGAATCCATACTACTACGTTCTATGTGTTGAGAATGAAGCAATACACACAATGAACGCGAACATGACGTGCTCTAACCTCCCATAAATGTCAAAGATAGAAAAACTATAATAACGCACAGAATGATCACGCTTACATAACATAACAACACATTACATAAAAACATAACCTCACTTTTCTAATGTAGTTTGTAGTTGCATACCCTGATAAATGACCTTTTTTTAAGTCTCCTTAACGCCAAATTCTCAAAATGATTTAGTATTTAATGGAATGTTTGTACGATTAAAATAAATGTACATTCTTTTTGCGCCACCACGTATAATAAACAGAAAAATGTATTCACAAGATTTATTATATAGACCTAAATTCTTTTAAACCCGATTGTGTATTTTTTAATGATAAAAAAAGCGTTGCAACGACAATTACTTCACGTACAGGGTCACCTATAATTTTAAATCCATCAAGATATCATTTTCACACCGCCGGGTCTTTGTAATTTGACATTTCCTTTGTCACGTACTTTCTATGTCGTTTTAACAATCCACAAACGACTCGAAAAAAATAAATTCTTATTTCTTTATATACACTTCTATATGATCAATTTTTGATATAAATCATCCACAATACAACTAATAGTTTATTATGATCTAAACGATTTTATTACATTAAATAATTTAATAAAAAATATCTCAAATAACGAAAATCGGTGGTTCTAGTGAAAAAATAAAAGATTTAACAACGCTGCATTATTGTGATAATCATAAGTAACAACAATATATTTCTAGACGTATCATGATAACCTTCTTTTATTTCCCTCGTATATATATATATTTTTCCGCTGGTAAATACTATCGACCCCGATAATTAAAACTAACTCATCCTTTATTGAAAAATAGTCTTATATTTTTATTTATTTCATCAGGCTATCGTCGGCAAAGATACAAAAACTATACGCTACAAAAAAAACTAATTTTGAATAATTGAAAGTATGAGTTAAGTCAATTTGTTTAAATTCGTCATGGTCCGCGATACCAAGAGCCGCCAGAAGTATACCTATAGTGTGGCTGGCTACTGTTCATTATCATTACACTTGAGTTAATGTTCGTTATTCACTTTATAGAACCAGTATAATATATATTGTACAGTCGTTTCTCTAAGCTATATAATAAATTTGTTATTTTCCTACATATTTTTCGATAAATAGTATCAATAACAACTATACTTTGTTTTTTATATCTTTACATATATGGAATGTCAAGTTTTTTACGTGCTGTCAGACACGATTGTCAGATTACGATAGTCCAGGACAGGAATACGTAGACAATTTAAATTTCCCAAGAAATCAATGTAAGTTGCCTAATAATTGGCGAATCAGCTGAGTGTAATAATACTTTCAAATTAACTAATATGTTTTGGTTTATGATTGCTTATTATTCGGTATAAGCTGTTTAATAATTGGCGAATCAGCTATGTAGCATGCTACCTTTTCAAATGTAGACAACTTACAATTCCTAGTAAATTAATGTAAGTTGCCTAGTGATTAGCGAATCAGCTGTGTTGAACAATACCCTTTCAAACTAATCTCTGATTTTATATTTGTTTCAAAAAATTCGTATTGAAATATTACTACTGAAAAATATTATTATCTACTATTATTACCCATTTTACATTAAGAATTCCATTAATAAATATACTTGCGTTACACTATTATATGAAATTCTATTTTAATAGTCTTTGCGACTCGAGCAGAAGATGTCGGTGCCCACACTCTTTAATTACTTTCGAAAAATATTAATCTTTTTATAATTGAATGTTGGCAATTAGGTATTATCGAGTTAAGCCGTAAATGAATTGCCGTATGGACCATCTACGGCAACAAGTTCTCGTTTTTATGCACCACCTACCTTTCAGTATTACGGATACTGGCTAGCACAAGGTGTCCCATATAAATTGACGTAATATTTACTAAATTTAATTCATATATGCAAAAATAATAATATCACTCATTTCCATTTATTTCTTATCAAAGATATTTATTGTGTTTTGTAAACGCATATCTATCTAAATCACGCAACCAGCATTACAAGTTGCAAACGATTCAATTATTTCGTTTAGTATATTAATTTCTGTTAAAATATTGATGAATCTAATATTAATTTCGTATAAAATAAGTAGTTTTTTATTCTTGAGATCATGTTATCGATAATATAAATTATAAATTAAATATTGACCTTGATATTTAAGACATATATCGTATGTAATGATGGTTGCCATATTATCAAATAACCTTGTAAATGATACTTGTATTATTTTTGTTTCTCGATATGCCCAAAAAGGAACACTGCTTTTTCCCTTTTCAAACATCAAACATCGCTTATTGAGTTTTATTGTGTAAACGCTTCCGGATGAGTTGCTAATGCGTGTTTTCAAAGGGTTGAAGGAAATAAAATAGATGTTATAAGATTGATGTTATACTTTTCTAAAGACTCCAAAATGTTAGATAAAAACACATTTACAGGGTGTGCCGAAAATAACAGAAATTATTGTTTTATAAAAAAATTTTTTGATTCCACCTTGTTGCTTGTTGAAGCGACGTCGTCCCACACAGTAGCTACTTTATTATTTATTGGTATTGATGCCTGCTGTTCGAAATTGTAAAACATCGTCTTAAATTACTTTTATAACTTATTCTTAGATGAAAATCTGAATCTAAAATGCAAAATTACGTTATACCAGCGATCAAATTGTCAAGAATCTTATATATGATCTTTTATTACGAACACCTCATTAAAAGATATATATATTTGCTAAAATGGCGGGTATTCATAAAAATGCGGACGGGTTTTCGTCTTCTTCTTATTTGAAATTCTTGTTTGTTAAACGATTTCAATTTACTGGCGTATGTGTTGCACTTTATGTGCAAATGTGCAGCACTTACCGCGAGATATAAACAACTACACTCTGTAGTTTCTTAACGGAGTACGTAGGTTTCAGTTAGGTCCAAAATTGGTTGTACATTAAGTAATTTGTCAATACGTCAATTTTGTGAAGTAAATAGTTGGAAAAGATGATTTTTTAACGTATTCTGGATCACAATTTCTAAGCTAGCTTAAGAAAATCGAATGTTTTATTAGAATTGAGCTATAGAACGATTCAATCATGTGATTAAGGATAATTAGGAAAAATCAGAACTACTATTGGTCGTAGTAGCAGACAGTTTTGACAGTTGCACAGAATGTGTATCACAAAAATGACAGTCCGTGTCAGCGGCCATTTTTGTATTGTATTTACGGCTTACGCGTATCCCGTCAGCTTTTATTGAAAAACAATATTAGAAAAGATCAACGGCAAATAATAATTTTTGAATATCGATGCAATTATTCAGTGGGATTTTCTTTTTTTTACGTTAGCCTGAAAGTGTGCAAGGGCAATAAGAAAGTTATATAAAGTCGAGATACAATAAGACACATCCAAAGTTCGTTTTAGGGGTGTTTATATGGCTTAGAAAATACACCCTCGGGTACGATTGTGACTTGATCTTGTTTAGCTGTTCACACTTCATCTTTACAAGGTTTTATTTGCGATTATTACATCTGAATTTAGGGTTATAGTGGACGAAATATACGAGGTACATAAATAAAATTATCTTAATTTATCAATTTGGTATATATTGTCGTAGTTTCTTATCCCTTTACTCGATTTTCTAGGGCGCCCCCTAGCGTCGGACAAGGGTCAACCATAATTAACGTCTATCGTTAATCATAACGGTGGAGTTTGCGGCCGAAAAACGCTTTTGTTTAAGATTGCAACCCCTTGCTCGCGGCGGCCAACGTCATTTCAGACACTCTTACGTAATTACTTTGTAGATGATTTTGATAATTTTGAGTGCGTGAGGAATGTACATTATATAAATTGCTTTCGAGATTAGAGACGGAGCAAAAAATGTGGATTTCGGATTATGAAAAGTGATATGCAGGGATGGATCATCGTTAAAATAATAAATGTTGTTCATGCAGTTTTCCACTTGATGAAACTAAAATTTTCTTAGTAAATATTAAAGTCGTAAATCATATTTTTTGGGTCTGTCTCGTTTTGGAATCCCCAGTTTAATATAAGAGCTAAACCTCAAGTGACCAGTGGCAACATCTGCTAACATCCAGAGTAGAATATATCGTTTCGTATCAAAAAGCATTCTGGGCCACTTCCAAATTTACACCCTTATCATGATCTTTCGGTCGTTTCGGCATGAATTCGGAATGTGATGCGGAAAACTGTACGAATTTTTCAAGAAATCTTTCAATGTATACGGAGCTTTCATAAAGTAGGTAACGTAAAAAATTTCCTCCCACACACTTTTCAGAACGTCTGCACTATGAAAATATGATACGTACACATCCTGTTTAAGGACTTCTTCGACTTCGATAACAAAAGCTGAAGCTGAAGTCTTAATAACAATAAATAATGTTTTCTAATTGAAAAGAATATAAAAAACTTATTTTTGGTTTACCACTCGTACTTCATATACATTATTTTCATACCTGATAAATATTATAAATTGCTTTACTTATGGTACGAGGGTTTCTACTTAAATTTTGAAATATGGCAACGTCGAAGTGGATATGTCAAATTTGACGTTGCTATAATAAATTTGACGTTTTTAATGTTGAACGTACTCAAAACTTGTTGTCATACGAGTGCAATTTGAGTTGTTGACTTGGTAAAAAAATAGAAAATCGCTAACATTTGCTTGAGGTGATTTTCTATGGTTGTCGATGTAGATTAAACCAACAGCAGTGTGCTGATTAATTCGCCTCAACTTTTGGTGATGTAGCACCATCTGGAGCCACCGTATTTTGCTGGTTATCCAAATTCAATCGTGGTCACACTTCGCTACAGGATAAATTACGTTAAGGTCGTCCAAAATCGTTTTTTTGTACCAAAAAACATCGATGTTGAGCTTAAACTGTTATTGCAAGATCGTCACGTACATACCATGAGATTGAGGCATACTTTAACAGTAATTCCATTCGCATACATTCAATATTGCTTGAACATTTAGCTGTCTGTCATTTGTTCGCGTCGTATGACAATATCTCAAAAAAAATTCGTGTCGATTGACAAGTGACAAGTGACGAATCAAGGATATATGCAAATGGTCGCCTCTTTTTTCAGAATAACTCTGAAATGCACACAAGAATCAGTAAAACAAATCATTCTCCGATTTCACACCCAAAAACGTTTCTGAACATTCAAAACATGCAATTGATGGATTATATACCTTACAGCTCATGTTTGATACCAAATGATTTCTTCTTCTTTCGTGGATAACGTTTTTCTACCGTTGGAGGTACTTCAATTTGGTTCAAACGTATCCAAAAGTATATTGATATGATTTTTGTACATGGACAACAACACTGGCTGATGAAAATTAGACAAAATGTCTTGTAAAGAGACTATAATATAATAACCTGTACAAGATTGATGTATATTTTAATTGATTTCAGTTTTTTCTTAATGATAGTGAAGAATTTGATGGAAACTAGTATAATTGTTATAATAGAGAAACGCGTGTTCAAGAAATGATGAAAGAAAATGAGAAAATCCATTAGTAAACGCGATGAGAATAACCAACATCACTTTCTGGTCATTATGATGTTTGGGGAGGTTCTAGAAAATCCGGTTTCATCTAAAACGTAGATACTAATTAAGTTAGCCAGTTCATATTAGTGAGGGGTGTACAGAATGCAGTAGTTTGTAAAATTACATATTTTTTTTTTTATTAAAATGAATCTTTCTTCGTATTATTCTAACGTCACTAACTTCTAAACTAGTTCTAAATAATCTATTATTGGTATTTCTGTGGTAATTACGAAATTTATGAATTGAAATGCGACTTGAACGGATTGACGATTTTTTTCAAGTCCACGCCTAAATAGAGATCTATTTGAATTGATTAGATACCACGAAAATTTCGTTATTCAATAGTTTAACTTATTTGGTAATCATAAAACATTGGCGTACAAGCTAAACAACTAGAGTATTTTTTTATGAATGACTCAAATTTGACATGCCTCGCGCACGACGTCACGCTGGAATCAATTAACCCTACTCTTATTATGATTTTTTAAATGATTGTATTATGAGTTCATAAAGTAAAAACACGAAAAAAAATCGAAATATTGATATAAAAAAACTTCTTCTTATCATTTATTCTATTACATTAATAAATCCCGTAGGGACGCCTCTGTATAAACGTGATTTTAATATTTATATGATAAAATTATCTTGGATCGTTGGCCACAAAGTTGTATTGAAAAAATTATCGGCGTAAATGGTAATTTTGCATAATAAAAATCTACTCGGTTGATGAAAATTTATTGCTTTATTAAAGTTTAGAATTTGATTAACATAAACTCAATTTATCTTTGCGCATTATCTCCTTTTTGAAAGACATAATCGTTGGGAAAAAATTAAAAGCAGGTTTGTCATTATTTCACCAACGTTACCTATAAGATTGTTTGTTTGATATAACATGCGATTTTATAAATTTATTACGTATATTATTATCAACTAAAAACGGGTTTCACTAAACAACCATCACTCTAACAACTTTTGTGATTCGTTTAAAGCTTTCGATCGTGTACATCATCATATTGCAAACCAATGTTCCAGGGGAAAACCTCTTACATGGTTCAAGTCACACCTTACCAACAGAAAGAATCTTACAAGGGTTGATTTAACGATGTCTTTTTGCAAGCCGATAAATCGTATAGTGTCTCAAGCCTTATTTTGTTTATTTTGCAAACTACATTGCTAACCTAGACATCAGAAGTGGAATATGTCTTTTTGAGGACGATACTAGCTTCTCTTGGAGCCACCCTGTTATTAAGACACTTGAATCATTCTGTATCAACGTTTCTAAAACTAAAGTTTTGTTGTTAAAGCCTTTTGTACTGATCAACACCATCACAAAAGTAGTTTCCAAAGAACTTAACTCATCAACCTCTATAACAGTTTATTAAGCTCTTTTTGATTTGCATATACTTTTGGGTATCTTCTTAGGTACGTGTGGTGCGATTCAATTTGAGCCAATCTTTGAAATACAAAAAAATTGCTCATAAAAATTACTTCATACTGTACGAAAAAATGTTATTTAAATACAAATGTAAACGAGTAGAATTCAATTTCTGTGGAAGAAACATCCAGGGTCTTACTTTCCAGTTTGCTTGGTTAGATCAATATGAGAATCATAACTGAGAAGTGGGTGAAAATCTAAAAATTTTAGGTCTTCTCTTGGGTTTCCAGTGTAGATTTACAAAATCACCTCAAACTAAAAATGTAAAAGCCTTCCAGCTCTATGAGAAATGATATTTGAAAGAAGGATCTTCATAGAGCGGCAGATTGATGAAAATACGTGTTTTCTTTTTATATTTTGTGTTCTATAGATAATCAACTCCTATATCAGGGCCAGCTCCAATAAACCTTCTTTTCTATTACCAAAATTACCCATCGAATCTCTTTCTTTCTTTATATTTTGTGATTTTGATGTATTTACTTGATACAAAGAACCAAAAAGTAGATTTGAAATAGTGTTAACTAATTGAAGTTAAAATTTCAAGCAGACCTATGTAATTATACGAGGTCTGGTTATTAAAAAACGGGACTGTGTGCCTAGAGGGCGCCCTAGACGAGTAGTCCGTTGGGTATCTAGATATTCTTGTCTATGCAAGTCCCAAAACTCGTTTCCGTCACTAATATAATATTTGTGTAGTAGCGATTTGAAACGAACAAATTTCTCGTTAAATTGAAAAAAAAACTCAAACTGAATTGCACGAGCCCTATGAGGACAATTCTCTATCTCGTGCGAGTGTTTTTGAGTGGTGTAGGTTCTTTAGTGAAGGCCGAGATAGCACTGCAGATGACCAGCGTCCAGGTCGCCCTGTGACTGTTTTAACTCTAGAAATAGTGACAAAAATCAATCAAATTGTGCCTGCATATCGTCGAATGAGCATTTTTCACATAACAAAAGTCTGTGCGAAGTTAGTACCAAAAAATCTGATTCCTGACCAAAAGCTTTTGCGTCAAAAGGTCTCTCAGATTCCCTTGTAAGAGATCTGGTTTGTTTGAAACGGACCAAATTTGAGTCGATGGAAGCGGTAAAGCAAAAAACTACAGAACTCCTAAAGCCTTTTTCATGACCAGTTTCGTTATTTAATAACCAGACCTCGTATTAGATAATTTTTTCTCCGCATTGAAATATCACCCCGGCTAGAATTATATCAATTGTGTGCATGTTCATTTCACGAAAAATATGAGTTGAATGGATCGTAAATAACGCGGTATCATTAGCGAAAAGTCGGGAGAATAAAAACGTCGACGTCCCGTCACTGTGTCACAATGGATGTGTCTTATGGATGTCTTGGCGCGGTCAATGTTATGTTGTGGTGCCATTTTTCCACGTCACCGCAAGGCGACTCCAAGACTGATAAGGAATGACGATGATGATAGTAGATGTTGGGGTGGACGACGCGGAAAAGACAGGATAACGTTTTCTTTTTCAACAAACATAACATAAAGAAAGAGAAATCGATAAAATTGCAGTTCAAATTCCGTGAATGCTTACACACTAATACAGAGCAAACAAGCTACTAGTTTCGGGTAGTTAGCGAACCATCATCAACTTTTGTATCTAATTGAAAACAAATTTACCCACAATCCCACAAAATCAAGTCGTTTACGTTGATGTCTATTTCATTTTTATGCAGCGAGATCTTCACTTGTTGCGGAAGACTAAATTGACAATTCTGTCAAGAAAAAAAAAAATGGAAGTAGCTCAAATGTTTTATTCATAAATATCTCAACTATTATTAAACTTTAGAATACTTTCAAATTCACAATAATTGATCATACAAGTATGAAAAAATACAAAATTACAGCTGACATTTTGTTTTGTTTGACATTTGACAGTGACAGGTTATAATTTGATGTAATCTAGTCGTATCTACAAAGTATTGAATTCTGGCATGTTTTCACCAGAATATATGTTGTCTAAATTATACAGTGTGAGACTCTAAATGGGATTGCGAATACAGTTTTGTATATAAAAGGCTAATTCCCATTAAAACGTCGGAAACTTCGGTAATAAATATTCCCTTCGCGAACCAAGTCAAAAACCGCCAGTCGGTAAAATTCATAAGTGACTTACAGAAAAGTTATTTATTGTAATCATTAAACTAACGAGTTGTGCGGTTATAAGAATGAAGACAAGACTGAGAAGGCAGTTGAATGCGAGTAATAAATAGAGAAATGAATTGGGTAACTGAAAATGGGAACAAATTGGTATAATGTCAGCGAGACGTGGGGAGAATTTAGGGGAATGAATCTAACGTTATAGAACTCTAACAGGATCGGTTTAACGCAAATTTAAGTATATAAAATTGATTTATTTCCGAAATATACGAAGATACGACGACTGCGCTCTTCCAATGAACTTTGTAGGAAAACTAGTTTGTAGAGGTTAATGTATGACATAAATTTAGGGTAGGTGGTACAAAACAAGTACCTGCGTATGGCTGTAAAATATTCATGCTTCCCAATACTTCCAATAACCTCGTGGTTTAACCGACATACCCACCGTCAAAAACTTCATAACGAAAATTATTGTTTACCAAAAGATCTTGATGTAAACTTCTGCATAGTTCCTTGTTGGGAAAGAAGAACAAAATAACAACGAACAAAAACAGTCGACGATCATCATCATTTTGTGGATTTTCTTCAACATTTCTGGTCGACCACTGCGATACTGGTCCTTCGGCCTCGCTTAAGCTCTGATCTACTCAATCCTTAACAAATCCTGAAAATCTAGTTCAGTTCTTATATTGGTTGAGCTAGAACTTTCAAATAAAATTGTCTGGTGGTGTCTTCAAACTTGAAATGTATAGATTGTGTACTTTCTGATACGGAGATAATTTTTCAAGCGATTACCGCGATCTCTAGGTCGACTAGTCGAATAGGGTAGACGTCGAAGTTGCTAACTTAGTTTTTGAAAATCCAGATATAGCTAATTCACTTCCCTACAACTTAAAATTTATTAAAAATGGAAAAACTAGCAAATATCCTGGAGCCGGTCCATTTTCGGAAGTTGTAACCGAACTTAGCGAGAAGGGTAAACAAAACCACCCTCGCTTCTAGTTATTATTGACAAAATAAACATTATATTAAACTGCTTATGGAACATTTAATACTTGTTAGTTTCATTACGGAAATTTACGGCAGATCCTTCAAAGAGTTCGAAATTGAGGATCTCGAAGGGTATTTGCAAACTAGTTAGATACTCCTCAAAATAGATTTTATGATGTAATAATGGGATTGTCTCAATTTTGATTATTATACCAACGATGTTATCGAACGATTGTAAGATACTACAAAAGAGTTTATTATATCTTATACAGCAATTCCCTACTTTTAATTCATCTAATTCACCTAACCAACCCTCATATAATAATCCCTTAATACGTTTTAGTCTTTTCACAAGTCTTCAATACAAATCTTCTCGATAGATACTATGGATTTGATCCTGTAGATAACTTCTACTTCTTCTAAATCTATTCGATATTTACGCTCAATATAAATCGCTCCAAACACCATTGGGCAATCTGGAGCTACTTTACGAGCTCTTATTTCATTCGTAAAGATTCGTAGTCATGATTTGTGTCATCATCTAATTTAAAGATAACTCAACGCTTATCATGAACTAGTTTTTTGAAAATACAGCTGAATCTATGAAAAAGTTGATTCGGGAATAGCTTCAAACCATTTTCTTTTCTATCTAATTTCTAGAAAAATATTTTCGAACGTTTTTAATAATAGAGGCAGTCAAGCTGCGCAACCAGTCGCTTAAAGACGGTAAATAAAGATGATAAACTAGAGCAATCACTTCAAATAAACGTTTTTTGCAACAGAACTATATACAACATCATCTAATACCACAGAAATCGTAGTCCAATACACAAAATCAATTTATGCAACATACCACAATGAATCATTCCAGTTTAGTACAACCTGTTGGGCAGAAATTTTATATACAACACTAGTTTTCTTGTCCATAGTTCATTTAAAAATGTTAAAGCATTGGATGTAGATGCATTGGCCTTCATTTTTCGTCTTCTTTTTCTTATGTATAGCGACATATTCCTATTTCGTCTTCTTTCACAGTTGATTTTCTGGATGTTTTACTGGCTGCTATGCCCGACAACCATACTGGTGACCGGTTACCTCGTGTAATAAAGGCCTAAGTTAGATATAAAGAATTCTTTGTTTGTGTGGAATTGATAGTTTATTTTGACTGTACCTTTTTGGCATTATGATACAGTTTTTTAGATATTTAATAACTTGTGTGGTTTTAAAAACAAATTCATTTTGCATGTGCATTCATTCACAAAATAAAAGCGAGTTTTTGAACGGAATTTTCTAAAGGCAATTAAATATGAGGCTTTCAGCCGTTAAATTATGCATTCTAAAAGGAGAAAAACAAAATTAAAATGGCATCAAGTGTGAAATCAATTTAAACATAACTAAAAACGAGTACAAAATTTGCTATATAAAATACACGCACGTTCTAAAAGAATTTATAAAAACAATTACAGCAAGCTAAGTCACCATCTTTGTCTGTATTATTAGTACGGACAATCACAGTCGATTTTATCAAAACTAAATTGATTCTTTTTTGATAATTTTACAGAATTCTGTATCTATTTTTTTATATATTCACCTTTTTTGCATGTACTTTTTAAATTTCTGGATTTTTTTATATAAAAGTTGTTTTACGACTACCCTAGCTTAGAAATATCACTTCCTATACCTAAGGGTGGGAGATGCAAACCCCACTTGTTATATATTACAAAAATGTTATACAATAGTACAGTTTTATAGAAAAAATTCCAAAAATTATGTTAGTTTCTAGATCAAATGTATAGTTTTAAAAGAAAAACCATTTACCGTCTATAATAATTGTTTTGGCGAACAACTGATATCTTTTTCGAACTCCTTGTATCAAAAAACCCTTTTTACAGAAATTTAACACAATCTAAAACGAAATGTGTTTCTCCTTAAAAGCAAAAGGATCCCCTTCGAAATCTGAAATTTTGTTTCATAATTTTTCAACTCGCCACTCGTCTAGGGCGCCCTCTAGGCGCGCAGTCTCGTTATTTAATAATCAGACTTCGTATAACTTGCTTTGTATGATCACGAAAAGGCTGCGGTATTTTTTCTATCACAATATCAACGTTTTTTTTTTGTATTACAACTTTGGCATTCCACATTTTTCAAATCAAATTTAGTTCAACTTTAACCCCGTATATTTCTTACAAATATGGAAATGAAGAATCCAGTTTATACAGTTTCTTAGATACACTTTTTGTCAATTTATTCATATCACAAATAAATCGATATCTCGATTGGTTATTTTTTAAAACAAGCATTTCAAATATTTCGATTTTTTGACATAATAGAATTTCGTAGTGAAAATATGCCTTAACCATGAAATATTTTTGTCCAAAAAATAGAAAAATCATGTTAGTTTCCGAATCAAATGTATAGTTTTTCGGAAAATCCAATATTCATGTATTTCCATCAATTTTCCGCTTATATCCGCGTATTTTTTTTTCAGAGCTGCCCTGTTTTATATTGTAAATATTAATATAAAAAAAATCAGTCGACTTTCCATCAATTTCCATCGAATTCGTTTTCTGTATAAACGTCACTTGATTCGCGCCTATTTTGCAGTAGAGCAACTGACTAAGTTGAGAGTGTGGATAGGTATAACTCTTGCTCGTGTTTGACTAAACTTTGGAGGAAAGTTTAAAACTTGAAACATATTTCTTGACTGATTAATACGGTCGCGATTGTCCGGTTCATAAGAATGTTTGTCTCTGTCTAATTCAGTAAAGATCGGGACAATACTGGTCGGCCTGTGAAATATTTCACCGCGGGTTTTTGTAGTAAGCCCGCGATTGTTCAAACGGCTATTTAATCGAGATCCTTATGGCACTTTTTTATTCAAAAGCCCCTTTTAATTTTCACTACGAGTTAAATTTTTATTAGCGCATAAATATTTTTTATTGGAATCGTCATTGAACAAGAATAAAGATTCGTTTGGAAATAATAATTATGAAAGAATTCGCTTTGGAATTTTGAATCACACTGTGTTCGTCATAGTAATATTTCGATAAGACAACAATATTTCAAAGTGGCCGTAGCGGCAAAAAAATAAGTGAAATTTAAGGGGAAAACACAGTTAGGAAACGAAGGGTACACCCTTAATAGTGTTGCGCCGCAAAAACCTCTTTAGATCCTCTTGTTCAGGTGGATCAGATTCCATAATCCACATCGCTTATTTCCCACACAACTTCCTATTTCCGATCTGTTTCTGCTAGCTTCTAACTTCTATTCTTCTTAAATCATCTTCTAACTCTTTTAATCATTTTGTTTCATCTGAGTAAATCATTTATTGGTCTAATCGTCGTTTTATAATAATGCTGTCTTCTTTATTATTGATGATAACTTTTGACCTTGACATTACTTAACAAATTTCAATATTTTTGTTAAATGTTTTAATTAGTGTATCATATTATTGATCAAGTCTCAGATTTGTCGTAGTTTGTATACCTTTTGAGCTAATCCGAATAAGTTAGAAGCCTAGACAAAAAATAAGATAGAAAAAAATAATTTAGACGTATTTTGTTTTTCCAAACATTATTTCAATTATTTATTGTCGCGTTATTTATTACAGAAAGAAAAAATTTAATGCTGACTAAATTATTATATCAAAGTCTCGATGCAACTTTTTATAAATCGTTATAAATATTGACCAGTGACATTTTTGAAACGTCTCGGCCAATTGCAAAGACTCTAAGTTAATTATTTTCGTTGTAAATCGATTTTTATATCATTGTATCAATTATATGAATGAAATTGTATGTGTAATAATCACTATTTATATCCAATTAAAGTTTTTATACTTTTATTATAATAACACGCGCATACATTCAAAATAACTGAACGAAAAATTATGTTTACCATCCGAATACATCTAATGGAATCGATAGTTTATGGAAAATTGATTGACGTGCGTCAAAATATCTGAAAGTTCGTTCTGTATTCATTTACATACCGAAAGTTGCGTTTTAAATATTCCATGTATTGACACTGACAGTTCTGTACTGCAAAACACTTTCGGGACGCTCTAGAGTAGACTTTAACTTCCTTAAATATGACTTTACCCACTTCAATGCTGACAGTTGACAGTTGACAGCTTCACATATTAATATTGTTTATAATTCTCTATTATTTATTTTCTTTCCTCAGTGTAATTGGGAATTTTTGGATCTTATGCGTAGCACTTTCAGTCCTTGGCATACAAATAACTGTATTACAAATTGAAACAGTAAAATGTGAGGTTGAACTAAAGAAAACCGAGCATCACGACTTGGAGATATTTCAGACCTAATCTTCTTACTAACTCAATAGTTTGATGAACGCGTTTTGTTCCTTAAATCATTGATATCCAACAAAAATTCTTACTAGGAATTTACAGCTCTAGAGATGCAATTATTGTAATAGTTTTGACAGTTTTAATGATGTGGTGAAGTTTTTTATATACAAGAGTGATTTCAAATTCATATAAACATCGCCAAAAGGTTAAAGACTTCGGTGGTGGTGGTGGTGGTGGTAATTCTTCTTAGATCGTATTCGCTCACACTGCGATCGAATTAAAATTATTAAACAATTCATTATTCGTCTAATTCTAATAAAAGAAATTCCGCACACCCCTAACGCTTGATATTTGTCAAATAAAAGCATTTTGTCAGTGGTGTCTGCAAGATAGAGAGTCGACACATGATTTATAGAAACAAATCTCAGCGTGTGCCTCCCGGGGATACCGACTCGTGGTCATTGCCGGCCATATTTCATTTCAACCGCCCCCTTAGAACACTTAGCGACATTTCTTGAGGGGTCCCCAAACGGTCAAAACATTGCTCATCGTTTCTTATATATATATATAACAATTTTTTGGGATCTAATAGGATATTGTTAGAAGTTGATACTTTTCCAACAATTCTAAATACTATAAACAGCATTAAAACTCAATTATTTGAAGTATGAACCCCTATTTTGACACGAAAAAATACTATATGAATATCGATTTAGGATAAGATGATTTATTAGACTTATTAGAGCCTATCTATTGGAAGGTAATTGCTTTCCGAAACATCAGAAGTTGATGACTGCTTCCGACTATGTTTCTAATATCTACCCTACCGATTTCTCCTTTAACGATCCTTTAATTTCTTTAGCTCTTTCTCTATATCTTTCTTCTTGTAGCTTGGTTAAATGTCTCGTGGACTAACGATCTAATGATAGCATTTGAATCGTACCCGGACCACGTTGTATCCATTGACTTGTCATCAAATATCTTCGGTAATCCTTGTACGAAATCGTGTAGATTGGGCTTAATGTGTTCATTTTATACAGTTGCTCTAAATTGAAAAGAAAAAAAACTATAAATATCTGTTTTAATAGATTCTACGATGCATAATTTTAAAATTTAGTCGATCTTATTGAAACCCTATAGACCGTAAAAGCGTCTTGCTTTTAATATATGAAAAAACTCTTGATAACGTTACTGGAATGTTTAATGTAGAGCAATAATTCTTAGTCGGGGACAGAGCTTCTTTGTCACAAGACAATCGTCAATTTTCAACTTCTTCAAAATGGCTGATAAAACCACGTGACGAGAAGTACCCGTGGATATCCCTCCCTACCTTTTCTTTTTCAATATTTCGAATTAGAGAAGAACAGAGACGGTTCGATAGAAAACAAGTTGGAAATTGATATTCAATTATATAAATCGGAATTTAAGTCATCAAAAATCGAGGTTCCCATTCAAATTAAATAAAAAAACGTGATAACAAATCTTCATTCATAATAAGGCTTAAATTAGTACAACACGCAAACAACAATTAAGTTTTTCAGAGCATATTTCTTCTATAACATTTTTAAACACCACCAGATGCTTCTTATAAAGATATGATACAATTTGAGTATCTGTGTCCACTATTTAGACATTCATTAGCGCCTTTTATTACTTGTTATCTAATAAATAATTAATCTATTTGATTATTTCTGTCTTGACCACCTCGTGATCCGATTTTTCTGAATTTTCCAACCAATTCATGAATTATTGTAAAACTAAAAATTGGTTTTAAACTATACTCTGATATCAAATGGAAAATTCTTTCTAATACACTTTGCACAGCTTCGAAAAACGCTTGGTATCGTTATCATCGCCGATCAGACTCTGTCCATACTACATCTTCCTATATTATTTTTTATAGCCTTCATTCTTAAAAATATTTCATCCCCAAACCATCTACGAGCTTCCGCAGTGCTTACACATAGATCTAACTCCTTTCGCCCTTTGACCTTGGTACACATTCTTCTCATAGACCAAAAAACCTCAAACTTTGACTTATTTTGCCGAAAAACTGTCTCCCACTCTTCATGCGTCCAATTTTTATCCTCCACTGCCACCCTTCCATTAAGGCGAGTTTCCCACAATTTCCTTTTCACTGTGGAAGTACTCAAAGACAGATTCCTAGATTTATGGATGTGATTTGCTATATCTGGGCCTGTGAGCTGTCGATCACGTTCACTGATCAATAAAATAACTTTTAATCGATAAGATTTACCCATTTTAAAACAAAAAGATGTTTTAGTCTTAAAAATACGCATATACGTATATAACTCGGACTAAACTGTAATCATAAACTCCGAAAAGATAATTCGCAGTTAAATAAAGAGAAATTAATGTATTATTTCAAAAAACCTTCAACTAGTAGTGTATATATTTTTTAAATATGTTATGCGATTGTTTTAAAGGAAAATTTACATAGAAACGTCATAATTTTCCTAGCTAGTTGGTATAAAAACTTTTAAAAACGATTATTACTGATTAAAAAAATAGTCCTGACCTGTTTGAAACCGTCTTTTGTTTTTACGTCATCGGACGTCGCCGAACGCGGTATTGACATTATTGTAAAATAAGATCGCATTTCATTGGTCAAGCTTGAATGCGATTTTTTTATTATAATTCCTTTTCTCGAACCAGTCAAGTAGACACTCACTCACTGATTGGAAGCGGCGATAGGCTTATTTTTATTTAGAGTGGTTGTTTTTGATATTTTTACTATACGTTTTTATTTTTATTTTCGACCTTATTTGAAATTTAATGTACATGAGAAAGAGCATGGCCGAGTAAAAATGGCGATTAACTTTTTGCGTTAATAGGTGCTCGATGTTTATGTAAACAAAGCATGAGAAGAATCATCGAAGAATTTTAAGTTTTACTCATAGCGCATTCAGAAGTAATCGTTTCTTCACAATGGAGTGAAACTATTGATTAAAAAAAAACAAATAGAAAGTCCTCTATTAAATAATATCCTTCTCTACGACGTTATTTTATTCCTACTTAAGCTTCGATAGAGATTTCTATTGAGGTACATCCAAAACATGTGATTTGAGCGCCTCAACCGCCTCTTCAGCTGTAGAAATTTATAAACACGGGTTTTTCTGATCTATTGTCTAATTGTGCGGTATCCAACGCGTACTAATCTTTTTGACGACCAATTCATTTCATTTTTTGACCGAGATGAATGTTTAAAGTATCTCTAAACAACTCAAACGGCTCTCGTATGACAACACGTTCTGACTTACGTTTACCATCAAAAATGTCAAACTTATATCTTTATCTTAGATCTTTTTTCTATGCTTTCAGCTCTCCAAGATTCTGGTCAACTCTGGATGAGTTTAGTTGGTTCTATTTGTATTGAATCGAACAACTTCAGATAGATAAACCCGCCTTGTAGAGAATTAGAAGCTGTTGTGAAGAGTGTTGAACTATTATAACCAAATGGTCATACCAGGATATATCTTAACCACCAAAAGGCAAATTTGCTAATGATGATATGATGATGATATTTAATTTCCAGAAGAACAAATCCTTTCCAGAATGATAGGTGTTGATGGTAGTGATCTGTAGAGGTTTCCACAACTGTGAAAATAAAAAAAATGATTCGTCGATTGAAAATAGGCGATTTTGAAATAATCAGAAAAACTTTTGGCTGAAAAAACAAAATCGGTTCCTGTAATAAGATAAAAACCGTTTTACCTGCAGGTTTTATGAGATGATTTGCCAAATTCAGCTTCTTAAGGTTATTGTCTGTGTATACTTCTAAAAAATAGATTTATTTTAATTGTTCAAATACTTTTCGGCCTCGTACCTTAATACTTAATACTTAATAATAATATTAAAGGAAAGTACGTGAAATTTATCCATTTTTATTTAAATTTTATCGAAATTAAGTCTATATCAATCAATTATTCGAATCGATTTATGCCACATTTCTGTTGTAATAATTCGTAATTTGAATCGAACGATGATTCTGTCCAAATTTACGTTTATTCAATCTTGTAATGACATATCGATTATTTTCACTCGAAATGAAGAATGTTCGCATTTAACCTTACATTTTGTGTACTACATACGTCAATGGAGACAGAACTCAACAAAATGTCAGATTTGTGTTGTCAAAACTTAAGCAGCAGCCCTCGTATTAGAGAAATATTGAAAAATGAATAGGAAAATGGTTTCTGGGAAAACTGAGACTTATATGCGAATTATAAGCGTTCCTCCCAAGTTTCTAAACTCGTTTTCTCTCAATAAAATATTATTTTTAAATGCAAAAACGGTTTTTTCCTGTGTGGAAAATATGGGACTAAAAAATATGCCACCAACTCGTCCTACTGACTATTTGCGAACTTACATTATCATGACGATGAATAAATCACCTTTTCTTTGACGTTTCCCTAATTTTCGCAAATATGAAATAGAAAGAAAATAACTGATCTACGTCAAAATGGTAGCCGTGTGGTATACAATCGATTTTATCGTATGTTTTATGAGCTTTTCTAAATTTTTCCTGTAGTGAAATTTTATTTATATTGTTTTTTTGTTTTATGGTATTAAGAGGACTCCATATATACGTTCTAGAACACTTTTGGACATTAATTCTAACTATTGCATTCCAGTTTATTAAATATGTGTGATTACTTTTCAAGGTTGCAACATTATAATTGAAAGAAACAAAGACAAAATTAAGGCTTTAGAGCATTAGATAAAAAGATCTATGTTAGAACCTTACTCATTTTTTACAATACTATATTTACCGCTTATATAGACTAAGAAAATTTCGCAAATATTGTGTAGAAACTCTTCAAGAACAAAACCACGTTTCCGGGAGGAAATTTCGCACTTCTTCAAATAGAAATTCTTCAAGAAGTAATATTGCATTGGAATAAGGTCTAAAATCCAACAAATAACATCACAAACTATACAGAAATTTATAGCAAAAGCGTTTGTTTACCCCACGGCGGCCATTTTCATAAAAGCACCAGCATTGAACATATTTTTTAAGGTTACAAAGTGATAATTGAAAGGTACAAAGATAAACTTAAGGCTTTAGAGCATTAGATGAAGAAATATTCAGTTAGAACTCTGCACATTTGCTACAAAACCATATTTACCGCTTACCTAATGTAAGCACTGAAATATGGAAGAAAAAACAAACAAAACCACGTTTCCGGGAGGAAATTTCGCACTTCTTCAAATAGAAATTCTTCAAGAAGTAATATTGCATTGGAATAAGGTCTAAAATCCAACAAATAACATCACAAACTATACAGAAATTTATAGCAAAAGCGTTTGTTTACCCCACGGCGGCCATTTTCATATAAGCACCAGCATTAAACGTATTTTTTAAGGTTACAAAGTGATAATTGAAAGGTACAAAGACAAACTTAAGGCTTTAGAGCATTAGATGAAAAAATATTCAGTTAGAATTCCGCACATTTGCTACAAAACTATATTTACCGCTTACCTAATGTAAGCACTGAAATATGGAAGAAAAAACAAACAAAACCACGTTTCCGGGAGGAAATTTCGCACTTCTTCAAATAGAAATTCTTCAAGAAGCAATATCGCAATGAAATAAGGTCTAAAATGCAACAAATAACATCACAAACTATACAGAAATTTATAGCAAAAGCGTTTGTTTACCCCACGGCGGCCATTTTCATATAAGCACCAGCATTAAACGTATTTTTTAAGGTTGTAAAGTGATAATTGAAAGGTACAAAGATAAACTTAAGGCTTTAGAGCATTAGATGAAAAAATATTCAGTTAGAACTCTGCACATTTGCTACAAAACCATATTTACCGCTTACCTAATGTAAGCACTGAAATATGGAAGAAAAAACAAACAAAACCACGTTTCCGGGAGGAAATTTCGCACTTCTTCAAATAGAAATTCTTCAAGAAGTAATATTGCATTGGAATAAGGTCTAAAATCCAACAAATAACATCACAAACTATACAGAAATTTATAGCAAAAGCGTTTGTTTACCCCACGGCGGCCATTTTCATAAAAGCACCAGCATTAAACATATTTTTTAAGGTTACAAAGTGATAATTGAAAGGTACAAAGACAAACTTAAGACTTTAGAGCATTAGATGAAAAAATATTCAGTTAGAACTCTGCACATTTGCTACAAAACTATATTTACTGCTTACCTAATGGAAGCACCGAAATATGGAAGAAAAAACAAACAAAACCACGTTTCCGGGAGGAAATTTCGCACTTCTTCAAATAGAAATTCTTCAAGAAGTAATATTGCATTGGAATAAGGTCTAAAATCCAACAAATAACATCACAAACTATACAGAAATTTATAGCAAAAGCGTTTGTTTACCCCACGGCGGCCATTTTCATAAAAGCACCAGCATTAAACATATTTTTTAAGGTTACAAAGTGATAATTGAAAGGTACAAAGACAAACTTAAGACTTTAGAGCATTAGATGAAGAAATATTCAGTTAGAACTCTGCACATTTGCTACAAAACCATATTTACCGCTTACCTAATGTAAGCACTGAAATATGGAAGAAAAAACAAACAAAACCACGTTTCCGGGAGGAAATTTCGCACTTCTTCAAATAGAAATTCTTCAAGAAGTAATATTGCATTGGAATAAGGTCTAAAATCCAACAAATAACATCACAAACTATACAGAAATTTATAGCAAAAGCGTTTGTTTACCCCACGGCGGCCATTTTCATATAAGCACCAGCATTAAACGTATTTTTTAAGGTTACAAAGTGATAATTGAAAGGTACAAAGACAAACTTAAGGCTTTAGAGCATTAGATGAAAAAATATTCAGTTAGAATTCCGCACATTTGCTACAAAACTATATTTACCGCTTACCTAATGTAAGCACTGAAATATGGAAGAAAAAACAAACAAAACCACGTTTCCGGGAGGAAATTTCGCACTTCTTCAAATAGAAATTCTTCAAGAAGCAATATCGCAATGAAATAAGGTCTAAAATGCAACAAATAACATCACAAACTATACAGAAATTTATAGCAAAAGCGTTTGTTTACCCCACGGCGGCCATTTTCATAAAAGCACCAGCATTAAACATATTTTTTAAGGTTACAAAGTGATAATTGAAAGGTACAAAGACAAACTTAAGACTTTAGAGCATTAGATGAAAAAATATTCAGTTAGAACTCTGCACATTTGCTACAAAACTATATTTACTGCTTACCTAATGGAAGCACCGAAATATGGAAGAAAAAACAAACAAAACCACGTTTCCGGGAGGAAATTTCGCACTTCTTCAAATAGAAATTCTTCAAGAAGTAATATTGCATTGGAATAAGGTCTAAAATCCAACAAATAACATCACAAACTATACAGAAATTTATAGCAAAAGCGTTTGTTTACCCCACGGCGGCCATTTTCATATAAGCACCAGCATTAAACGTATTTTTTAAGGTTACAAAGTGATAATTGAAAGGTACAAAGACAAACTTAAGGCTTTAGAGCATTAGATGAAAAAATATTCAGTTAGAATTCCGCACATTTGCTACAAAACTATATTTACCGCTTACCTAATGTAAGCACTGAAATATGGAAGAAAAAACAAACAAAACCACGTTTCCGGGAGGAAATTTCGCACTTCTTCAAATAGAAATTCTTCAAGAAGCAATATCGCAATGAAATAAGGTCTAAAATGCAACAAATAACATCACAAACTATACAGAAATTTATAGCAAAAGCGTTTGTTTACCCCACGGCGGCCATTTTCATATAAGCACCAGCATTAAACGTATTTTTTAAGGTTGTAAAGTGATAATTGAAAGGTACAAAGATAAACTTAAGGCTTTAGAGCATTAGATGAAAAAATATTCAGTTAGAACTCTGCACATTTGCTACAAAACCATATTTACCGCTTACCTAATGTAAGCACTGAAATATGGAAGAAAAAACAAACAAAACCACGTTTCCGGGAGGAAATTTCGCACTTCTTCAAATAGAAATTCTTCAAGAAGTAATATTGCATTGGAATAAGGTCTAAAATCCAACAAATAACATCACAAACTATACAGAAATTTATAGCAAAAGCGTTTGTTTACCCCACGGCGGCCATTTTCATAAAAGCACCAGCATTAAACATATTTTTTAAGGTTACAAAGTGATAATTGAAAGGTACAAAGACAAACTTAAGACTTTAGAGCATTAGATGAAAAAATATTCAGTTAGAACTCTGCACATTTGCTACAAAACTATATTTACTGCTTACCTAATGGAAGCACCGAAATATGGAAGAAAAAACAAACAAAACCACGTTTCCGGGAGGAAATTTCGCACTTCTTCAAATAGAAATTCTTCAAGAAGTAATATTGCATTGGAATAAGGTCTAAAATCCAACAAATAACATCACAAACTATACAGAAATTTATAGCAAAAGCGTTTGTTTACCCCACGGCGGCCATTTTCATAAAAGCACCAGCATTAAACATATTTTTTAAGGTTACAAAGTGATAATTGAAAGGTACAAAGACAAACTTAAGACTTTAGAGCATTAGATGAAGAAATATTCAGTTAGAACTCTGCACATTTGCTACAAAACCATATTTACCGCTTACCTAATGTAAGCACTGAAATATGGAAGAAAAAACAAACAAAACCACGTTTCCGGGAGGAAATTTCGCACTTCTTCAAATAGAAATTCTTCAAGAAGTAATATTGCATTGGAATAAGGTCTAAAATCCAACAAATAACATCACAAACTATACAGAAATTTATAGCAAAAGCGTTTGTTTACCCCACGGCGGCCATTTTCATATAAGCACCAGCATTAAACGTATTTTTTAAGGTTGTAAAGTGATAATTGAAAGGTACAAAGATAAACTTAAGGCTTTAGAGCATTAGATGAAAAAATATTCAGTTAGAACTCTGCACATTTGCTACAAAACCATATTTACCGCTTACCTAATGTAAGCACTGAAATATGGAAGAAAAAACAAACAAAACCACGTTTCCGGGAGGAAATTTCGCACTTCTTCAAATAGAAATTCTTCAAGAAGTAATATTGCATTGGAATAAGGTCTAAAATCCAACAAATAACATCACAAACTATACAGAAATTTATAGCAAAAGCGTTTGTTTACCCCACGGCGGCCATTTTCATAAAAGCACCAGCATTAAACATATTTTTTAAGGTTACAAAGTGATAATTGAAAGGTACAAAGACAAACTTAAGACTTTAGAGCATTAGATGAAAAAATATTCAGTTAGAACTCTGCACATTTGCTACAAAACTATATTTACTGCTTACCTAATGGAAGCACCGAAATATGGAAGAAAAAACAAACAAAACCACGTTTCCGGGAGGAAATTTCGCACTTCTTCAAATAGAAATTCTTCAAGAAGTAATATTGCATTGGAATAAGGTCTAAAATCCAACAAATAACATCACAAACTATACAGAAATTTATAGCAAAAGCGTTTGTTTACCCCACGGCGGCCATTTTCATAAAAGCACCAGCATTAAACATATTTTTTAAGGTTACAAAGTGATAATTGAAAGGTACAAAGACAAACTTAAGACTTTAGAGCATTAGATGAAGAAATATTCAGTTAGAACTCTGCACATTTGCTACAAAACCATATTTACCGCTTACCTAATGTAAGCACTGAAATATGGAAGAAAAAACAAACAAAACCACGTTTCCGGGAGGAAATTTCGCACTTCTTCAAATAGAAATTCTTCAAGAAGTAATATTGCATTGGAATAAGGTCTAAAATCCAACAAATAACATCACAAACTATACAGAAATTTATAGCAAAAGCGTTTGTTTACCCCACGGCGGCCATTTTCATATAAGCACCAGCATTAAACGTATTTTTTAAGGTTACAAAGTGATAATTGAAAGGTACAAAGACAAACTTAAGGCTTTAGAGCATTAGATGAAAAAATATTCAGTTAGAATTCCGCACATTTGCTACAAAACTATATTTACCGCTTACCTAATGTAAGCACTGAAATATGGAAGAAAAAACAAACAAAACCACGTTTCCGGGAGGAAATTTCGCACTTCTTCAAATAGAAATTCTTCAAGAAGCAATATCGCAATGAAATAAGGTCTAAAATGCAACAAATAACATCACAAACTATACAGAAATTTATAGCAAAAGCGTTTGTTTACCCCACGGCGGCCATTTTCATATAAGCACCAGCATTAAACGTATTTTTTAAGGTTGTAAAGTGATAATTGAAAGGTACAAAGATAAACTTAAGGCTTTAGAGCATTAGATGAAAAAATATTCAGTTAGAACTCTGCACATTTGCTACAAAACCATATTTACCGCTTACCTAATGTAAGCACTGAAATATGGAAGAAAAAACAAACAAAACCACGTTTCCGGGAGGAAATTTCGCACTTCTTCAAATAGAAATTCTTCAAGAAGTAATATTGCATTGGAATAAGGTCTAAAATCCAACAAATAACATCACAAACTATACAGAAATTTATAGCAAAAGCGTTTGTTTACCCCACGGCGGCCATTTTCATAAAAGCACCAGCATTAAACATATTTTTTAAGGTTACAAAGTGATAATTGAAAGGTACAAAGACAAACTTAAGACTTTAGAGCATTAGATGAAAAAATATTCAGTTAGAACTCTGCACATTTGCTACAAAACTATATTTACTGCTTACCTAATGGAAGCACCGAAATATGGAAGAAAAAACAAACAAAACCACGTTTCCGGGAGGAAATTTCGCACTTCTTCAAATAGAAATTCTTCAAGAAGTAATATTGCATTGGAATAAGGTCTAAAATCCAACAAATAACATCACAAACTATACAGAAATTTATAGCAAAAGCGTTTGTTTACCCCACGGCGGCCATTTTCATATAAGCACAAGCTAATTTTGACAATTCATATTATACAAAATGTATAGTATTTCCGTCGCTCTAATGCCGTTCTGGCCACATGATTGGTAATCTAAAATTCGATGCACCTTTTTAGCCAACAACTTTTCTTGGATTTCTAATGGAAACACCCGCGCATCTGAATTTATAAGCATAGATCCATATAATTCGTGTGCAACAAATAACTGTTGATAAACCAGATAAACTTCTTATAAAATTTTGTCATTGAGGTTATGTTAACCACTGTATTTGGTATACTTACAAAAACAGTATTACCAAGTCTAAAAATATAAATAACTCCCCGCGTATTTAATGGATTTACTATGTAATCCGTTACTAAATTAGTTATAAAACATTCTCTTGTAAATTAGATCTGTACAGAGAGAAATGGACAATCGAGTCTTAAATCTCGGTAGCATTTAATTAATAATTGCTATCTCTGTTTTCTACTTGTAAGAACCGACTGATTTATATATGTTGTAGCCCTTTCGCTTGACCGTTCGGTTTTGTATTCTAATTGTTGAGATTTGATTTTCCTTCCCCTAGATTAAATTGTCTCGAGGCTGTTCCCTGATATACTTGGAATTAATGATTTCAGTACGATATCTGGTTTACAGAATTTAGTTTTTGCTGTTTGGTGAAAATTTACTGTCTCATTAATAATTTACAATATTTTTACGTAACTGAAAAATTGATTTAACGACTGGTATTCTAATCATTAAACAGTCTAAGCTAAATTAAAACAATCATAAGTTATTTCATTGGAAAATTTACCGAAGATAACGAAACGAAAGTCAAAAAAGTATACGGGGAAACGAAATAATAAAGTCACATCCTTTCAAAATCTATATAAAAAGAAACAAGAAATGGAAAATATACAAAATGAATATTGGGAAGATAAACAAAAACAGATGGAAAGTATCGTAGCAGCAAAACTACTTACAACAACAGAAGAGATGTACGCAGGAATTAAACAAAGAGATTCACAGGAAAAAACTGATAGAAACTCTTCCTAAAACATAGCAGGATTCAAAATGGAAAATTTCCAATTGAACTAAGGTTAAAATTGAAATTAAAATAATCATATTATACACTTTGGTATTGTGGTTAGGGAAGTTGTTAAAGAAATAACTATCTGCATCTGAATTTAGACAAGATATGAATCCAGTGGCGTTCTACTCAAATAATAAATTTTATTTTTAAAAATAATAGATGAATACAAGAAAATATGTAAAAATGAGGTTAGAATCTACAAATACGAAACGTTAAACTTCCCAAACAATACTTGACTGTTAATTTACACATACACAAGTCCGTTATTTTCAAAATCCAACTTTATAGAACTTCCTCACCACTAAACTAGTGGTCCAACTGTTGGTTTTACTGTGCCAAATTCTCTAAACCAATATGCGGTTCAGCTGCTTTGCACATGCCTCTTTGGTATCAGATCCTTTTCCTGGAAGTCCTCTAAACTCATGACGATATTCTGCTGGATCTGTAGCTTCTAATATAACCCTTTTTATAGTGTATCCTCACGCTCTAGATGATAAGAATGTATCTAATGAAGTAGATTTTGATTATTTCAATCCATCAGTAGACCCTTGAGCTTCAGTCTTTGATCCCGGATAATTCTAAAGCATTTCGATTGGTGCACCAGGTTTTATTACCTCCGACGATGTCCACGTGCTCGTACTCTACTTGAGGATTCTCCGCTATCCACATAATTTTATGAGTTATCAGAGAAATGTATATTAGATCTGGATTTAAGCTAAAATATAAACCAATTTGTGGTTCGTGGTCCAGCTGCTTTGCACATGCCTCTTTGTTATCAGATCCGTTTCCTGGAAGTCCTCTAACCTCATGACGATATTCTGCTGGATCTGTAGCTTATAATATAACTCTTTTTAGTGTATCCTCACGCTGTAGGTGCGTAAAAGGGATGGATGAATGTCTCTAATTGGCAAAAACAAGATTTAAAGCAAAACCTTCGAAGCTAACTTATTTAGAATATTCCATTTAATGATGCAGTGTGTTGGATGAAGTTAAGAGCTTTAATAACTATTTTGGTAGCTCTTTTTGATTGAATATCTATTCTACGCCTCTGTATTCTTATTACTACCGATATGTAAGGCATAAATTGATTTCGTGTAGAAAATAACGGAGATTGTAGCTAATCCCACTATCAGTCCATTCATGTAGCTAATGATCGAGTCAATACAGCATCACATCCGGTTTCCTCTCTTTATATTATTTATATTGATTATTGCGGGTTTATATCGATGGAGCTACAATTATATTTATCAAGAAGCATCAATTACTTACCAAGTTTAAATGTAGTGGATATTTGTTTCGAGAAAAAATTATAAACGATTAACATATCTTCACGTCAATGTAAAGAATAATATTTCTACATAAATCGATCTGGAAAGCGCTTACAAAGATAAAAAAACAAACGTATATGAATGTTAGAATAGAAAATAGATTTGGAAATTTTCATAAGTTCCTGAAAATGTTTCTATTAAAACGACTGTTGAAAAAAGAAAAAAATATGTAACAATGTTTTGATCCACCCTGTATTTAGTGAATATTAATCTAATTAATCTTTATTCAGAATTTTTATTACTTGTCGAATACTTTGGCAGCAACACATTTTTAATCTTGAATTTTTCTTAGATTATACAGGGTATTGAATTTTATTAATTAAAAATTGGTTTTACTTTTTAAATACCTCGTACATCACATTACAACTCTATATTATTGTAATAGGGAAGTTTAAAGAATTTTAAAACGGTTATACTTCCTCAAATTTTCAAATTAATATCGCAAAGGACAAAGGATGTACTGAATTTTATCGTACTAATCATCCACCCCGTATAGTAGCCCGGGTTATGTTTTTATATGAAAAATTTCCATCAAGATAAAGAACAAACGTATATGAATGTTAGAATAGAAGAAAGATTTTGAAATATTCATAAATTCCTGAAACGACTTTTGAAAAACTGAAAAAAACATGTATCAATATTTTGATTCACCCTGTATTTAATGAATATTAATCTAATTAATCTTTATTCAGAATTTTTATTACTTGTCGAATACTTTGGCAGCAACACATTTTTAATCTTGAATTTTTCTTAGATTATACAGGGTATTGAATTTTATTAATTAAAAATTGGTTTTAACCTTTTAAATACCTCGTAGATCGCATTACAAATCTATATTATCGTAATAGGGAAGTTTAAAGAATTTTAAAACGGTTATAATCCCTCAAATTTTCAAATTAATATCGCAAAGGACAAAGGATGTACTGAATTTTATCGTACTAATCATCCACCCCGTATAGTAGCCCGGGTTATATTTTTACATAAATCGATATGAAAAATTTCTATTAAGATAAAGAACAAACGTATATGAATGTTAGAATAGAAAAAAGATTTTGAAATATTTATAAATTCCTGAAACGACTTTTGAAAAACTAAAAAAAAAACATGTATCAATATTTTGATTCGCCCTGTATTTAATGAATATTAATCTAATTAATCTTTATTCAGAATTTTTATTACTTGTCGAATACTTTGGCAGCAACACATTTTTAATCTTGAATTTTTCTTAGATTATACAGGGTATTGAATTTTATTAATTAAAAATTGATTTTAACTTTTTGGATACCTCATAGATCGCATTACAAATCTATATTATTGTAATAGGGAAGTCTAAAGAATTTTAAAACGGTTATAATCCCTCAAATTTTCAAATTAATATCGCAAAGGACAAAGGATGTACTGAATTTTATCGTACTAATCATCCACCCCGTATAGTAGCCCGGGTTATGTTTTTATATGAAAAATTTCCATCAAGATAAAGAACAAACGTATATGAATGTTAGAATAGAAGAAAGATTTTGAAATATTCATAAATTCCTGAAACGACTTTTGAAAAACTGAAAAAAACATGTATCAATATTTTGATTCACCCTGTATTTAATGAATATTAATCTAATTAATCTTTATTCAGAATTTTTATTACTTGTCGAATACTTTGGCAGCAACACATTTTTAATCTTGAATTTTTCTTAGATTATACAGGGTATTGAATTTTATTAATTAAAAATTGGTTTTAACCTTTTAAATACCTCGTAGATCGCATTACAAATCTATATTATCGTAATAGGGAAGTTTAAAGAATTTTAAAACGGTTATAATCCCTCAAATTTTCAAATTAATATCGCAAAGGACAAAGGATGTACTGAATTTTATCGTACTAATCATCCACCCCGTATAGTAGCCCGGGTTATATTTTTACATAAATCGATATGAAAAATTTCTATTAAGATAAAGAACAAACGTATATGAATGTTAGAATAGAAAAAAGATTTTGAAATATTTATAAATTCCTGAAACGACTTTTGAAAAACTAAAAAAAAAACATGTATCAATATTTTGATTCGCCCTGTATTTAGTGAATATTAATCTAATTAATCTTTATTCAGAATTTTTATTACTTGTCGAATACTTTGGCAGCAACACATTTTTAATCTTGAATTTTTCTTAGATTATACAGGGTATTGAATTTTATTAATTAAAAATTGATTTTAACTTTTTGGATACCTCATAGATCGCATTACAAATCTATATTATTGTAATAGGGAAGTCTAAAGAATTTTAAAACGGTTATAATCCCTCAAATTTTCAAATTAATATCGCAAAGGACAAAGGATGTACTGAATTTTATCGTACTAATCATCCACCCCGTATAGTAGCCCGGGTTATATTTTTACATAAATCGATATGAAAAATTTCTATTAAGATAAAGAACAAACGTATATGAATGTTAGAATAGAAAAAAGATTTTGAAATATTTATAAATTCCTGAAACGACTTTTGAAAAACTAAAAAAAAAAATATGTATCAATATTTTGATTCGCCCTGTATTTAGTGAATATTAATCTAATTAATCTTTATTCAGAATTTTTATTACTTGTCGAATATTTTGGCAGCAACACATTTTTAATCTTGAATTTTTCTTAGATTATACAGGGTATTGAATTTTATTAATTAAAAATTGGTTTTAACTTTTTAAATACCTCGTACATCACATTACAACTCTATATTATTGTAATAGGGAAGTTTAAAGAATTTTAAAACGGTTATAATCCCTCAAATTTTCAAATTAATATCGCAAAGGACAAAGGATGTACTGAATTTTATTGTACTAATCATCCACCCCGTATAGTAGCCCGGGTTATATTTTTATATGAAAAATTTCCATCAAGATAAAGAACAAACGTATATGAATGTTAGAATAGAAGAAAGATTTTGAAATATTCATAAATTCCTGAAACGACTTTTGAAAAACTGAAAAAAACATGTATCAATATTTTGATTCACCCTGTATTTAATGAATATTAATCTAATTAATCTTTATTCAGAATTTTTATTACTTGTCGAATATTTTGGCAGCAACACATTTTTAATCTTGAATTTTTCTTAGATTATACAGGGTATTGAATTTTATTAATTAAAAATTGGTTTTAACTTTTTAAATACCTCGTAGATCGCATTACAAATCTATATTATTGTAATAGGGAAGTTTAAAGAATTTTAAAACGGTTATAATCCCTCAAATTTTCAAATTAATATCGCAAAGGACAAAGGATGTACTGAATTTTATTGTACTAATCATCCACCCCGTATAGTAGCCCAAGTTATATTTTTATATGAAAAATTTCCATCAAGATAAAGAACAAACGTATATGAATGTTAGAATAGAAGAAAGATTTTGAAATATTCATAAATTCCTGAAACGACTTTTGAAAAACTGAAAAAAACATGTATCAATATTTTGATTCACCCTGTATTTAATGAATATTAATCTAATTAATCTTTATTCAGAATTTTTATTACTTGTCGAATACTTTGGCAGCAACACATTTTTAATCTTGAATTTTTCTTAGATTATACAGGGTATTGAATTTTATTAATTAAAAATTGGTTTTAACTTTTTAAATACCTCGTAGATCGCATTACAAATCTATATTATTGTAATAGGGAAGTTTAAAGAATTTTAAAACGGTTATAATCCCTCAAATTTTCAAATTAATATCGCAAAGGACAAAGGATGTACTGAATTTTATTGTACTAATCATCCACCCCGTATAGTAGCCCGGATTATATTTCTAAAGAACCTCCAAGTGAAAAAAGTTTTTGGAATGTTTTAAGATGTTGTTATTCTTCTCTTATTAATTTTGAATTAAATCTAAACTATACAGGATGTCCCAAAAGTACTTACATACATTTTTGAAATCTATATGGAAAATTAGTTTTTTGACGTTAATTATTTTAGAAATAACGCAAACATATATTTCATTTTGTCACATATATCAACGAGAGGAGTGCCGCGAGATAACACGAATGGAATTTTCACTATTTCCAAGACGTTATCAGTCGAGGGGACATCTTATTTCAAGGGTTGCTGTGTAATGAGGTGTCATATATTTTATAGCCGGCGGTTTGGAATGAAACGTAGAAAAGTTGAAAACAAGGAATGTGTGGATGTAGTTCAGTAGGATTAGAACTCAGTTTCGAATTATTCTTATAGTTTCCCGAGGGAAATATACATTTATATAAGCGATAAAATCTTTTATTTTATATTAATTATACTTTTAAATATTGAAATTCCATTAATTTACAGTAAAATACCACTAATATGAAATATAAATTTTAAATAAATGTGTTTTTTTGGTTAAATTTCTCATTAATTATTATTTCAACAATTTCAAACAAATTTACAATTGACATTTCCTTCAGATATCGTCTCCACGAGAAAGAATATTTAGATTTTAACATAAAGCCGATAAATAAATCCATTAAAGTTCATCACTCTCCATCCCACTTTCCACAATACCCCATGAAAAGTCGGAATTCTCTCCCTAAATCTCCATATCCTTCCGGAGGACTATATCTTCCTTTCTACTGCACCATCAATTTTTCCTACAAACCCACTTAACGACGTACTGCTTTTATGATATCTGCCGAAAGAAATAAAAGAAAATAAAGCAAAACGAATAATTATCATAATGACCGTTTGGTTTTTAATACTTATCGGTATAAACCAGATATTGAAGTATTAATATTGTAGAAATAAAAATTTATTTACTAGTATCAAAAGCTTAAACTTGAATAATCAATCTAGCATATTATGCGCGCTCTTTCCATAATCTATAATAACGCTCGTCATAGTACATATGAAGAAAAGACATTACAAGGAAAAATTACAAATTTCAGTAGTTGAGGTTAATCTGGCTCCTTCCAGAGGATTAAAAGTAAAGTGAATATCTGCGTTGAGGTGTGCTTTAATTAGTGTACAAACGCGTGGAAATAGGACACTTCTTTCTGACACTGTAGCGGCCTAATCATGATAACTTTACCAGAAAATACTTTTCATCAAGTACAACTTTTATAAATTTAGTTTTCAAGTATAATTTTTCACTTAATTACGCGCATAATAATACAGTTTTAACCATTATGGTACTCATCAGCATCGTGTACTAGACCATAACGTTGATTAGATACTGTAGATTCTATTAGATATATATATATATACATGTCGAGCTAATAAAGGGTGGTTAAAAAATATCCTGAATGCAGCATCGCATTGCATGTTTCCCCCGACTTCTATCGCGAGCTGAACAAAAGGATTTCTTCCCGATAAGACCACTTGCTACTTAAAACTCATTAGAGCCGCCATAATTACAGACAAAAGCAGCAAGTCACCACCATACTTGATGTCATTAATTATCCAGATACAGTTATAATAAACCATTGTTATGAAGTCATTGTCGACGTGTCTCCAAGGATATGTATATTCTGTAGGATAATTAATATTATAGCCAGGAATATCACTGCCAGGTCCAAGAATATAAACAGGTCCTGCTATATTTCAAAAGGCTTTTCTAGACAAGGGCGCGGGCGGTTAGAACGACGAGGGAGAATGTCCTTAATGTTTTTTCGTCGAAAAAACAATGTTGTTTGCGTAATGTGGCGTTTTTACGGGGGTTGGATAAAGATAAAGAGAGGAAAATGGGTCAGACATTAATTATACCAATGTTAGAATTGCTAAAAAAAATATGTTCTTTGAAAAAAGTGTAAAAATTCATTGGAAAAGTTTTTAGATGAATAAAATAAAATCAATTTCAACAACTTCCATCTATTTTATTAATAAAGTAGAGCTCAATTAACCATTAATTCAAGTTTTTTTGAAGCTTGACAATTCTTAATATACAAAGGTTGTCGAACTTATTAATAATTTATTTTTCATCAGATCTTTTTGGTCATGTTTATACAAGGAATATCTCAGGTTTATCTTATCGGTTTACTTATTTATTTGGCTGTTTTTTTTTTTTTTATTTAAAATTAACGTGCTCGGCTACTATGGCCACTTGCACGGGAGCGGTTATAATACATTAAATATGAAATGGTTCATTGATACAAGTATACAATATGAATACACAGTAACACAATTGTTCTATAGTTGGTGGTACATCTTTGAGAAACTGAAGTAGAGAGGTAATTTGTTCCGAGTTGTTAAGGACTTCATTGTAGTTCTGGCTAAGCCGAAACTGTTGTCTTTCGACGGTATATTTGCGACACTCGGTCAAAATATGCTTCATGGTTAGGTACGAGTTGCAGCTGGAGCAAAATGGTCTGGCAGTAGTAGTCATAAGATATCCATGAGTAAGTCTTGAATGGCCAATTCTTACTCTTCTAATCGCAGTTAAGTCTTGCCTTGAGAGACCAGCGAAGATAATAGGTTGGTTACCAATTGAACGCTGTATTTGACGTAGGGATGTGTTAATAGTGTCCCAATGCTGCTGCCATGTAACTCTGGATTTTCTTTTGAACTGTGATTTTAAATCCTTTCCAATAATTACATTGTCGGTGACGGTATATGTAGCTGCAATTTTTGCCTGTTTGTCTGCTAGTTCGTTGCCTTCGATGCCAATGTGGGAAGGTATCCAAATTAAAGTAACTGCTATTCCTTGGGATGAGATAAGCTGGTAGGAGTCATGTATTGATTGGACAATAGGATGTTCGGTAAATATATTTTGGATGGATAAAATAGAGGCAAGTGAGTCTGTACATATGGCGACGAGCTTATAAGGTGGAGAGATTGAATTGATGGCCTGTAGAATGCTGAATAGTTCACCTGTGTGAACGTTACAGGTTGATGGGATAAGGGAAGATTTTATTGCAATTTGTGACGTTGTAACAGAGCAGCCTACTCCTGTTTCATTTTTGGATGCATCTGTGTATAACACTAAATCAAAGTGGTTATTCATTATTATGTCATTAAAATCATTTATAATTAATTGTTTGGGTGTTGCATGCTTATTGTATCTCATAAGGGATGTGTTGAATTTAGGAATGTTGATAGTCCATGGGGGAGTAGAGGGGATAGGAAGGGGGCTAGTTTGTTTGAGGTTGACGCCGTCAAGCAGCTGGGATAAAATTAAAGGGATAGGTTTTAATAATGGCAAGGCTGAGGAGTTGTGTAACGTGTTAGAATTTGATGTGAAAAGCGAGTAGACAGGATTGAGGGGGTTAGCCGATACGGAGGCTGCGTAAGAAAGCAGAATTTGCTGCCGTCTGATCCAAAGAGGGGGCTCATTAGCTTCGCAGTAAATGCTTTCTGCAGGACTAGATCGAAAAGCACCTAAACAGAGGCGTAAAGCTGTATTATGCACCGAGTTCAGGAGATCGAGATCAGATTTTGTGGCCGAGATATATATGTGACAGCCATAATCTAATTTCGAGCGAATGATGGCCCTATAAATTTTGATAAGGGAGTTTTCGTCTGCTCCCCAGTGGTAATGCGAAAGGATTTTAATAAGGTTTAATCTTTTGCCGCATTCGCCTTTGATTTCTCGAATATGTTGTTTCCAGGTGAGCCGAGAGTCGAATGTTAGACCAAGTATTTTACAGTGATCAACAACAGGAAGGCGGTCATTGTTAATGAGGATAGTAGGAGATAATGTAGATGGTCGTCTACTAAATTTAATAATTCTGGATTTTGTTTGTGAAAAAGTTAATCCTAAGCGAGTTATATTTTTACTTAGGGTGTTTACTGCTGACTGAATTAGATTAGTTGTAGTAGGAGTAGACGTGCCAGGACAGTAAATAAACAAGTCGTCTGCATATAAAGCATACTTGATGGGAGGCAGGAGATCAGAGCAAATATCGTTTATTGCTAGATTGAATAAAGTGGGGCTTATAACCGATCCTTGGGGAACACCATCAGTCTGGGCACAGGTTGACGAGAAAATTCCATTAGCAAAGACTTTGAATGTCCTTGAAGTTAAGAAATTCCGAATAAAATGAAATATATGTCCGGAGATATTTAGTGAAGTTAGTTTATTTAGAATTGACTGTCTACTGACAGAATCAAAAGCACCGTCGATATCAAATATAGCTGCAATGACCTCTTGTTTTTTATTAAGGGCAACAGAAATATGGGATTGGAGAAGAACCAGATTGTCTTGGGTCGATCTATGTTTTCGGAATCCCGACTGTTCTTTTGAGAATAAATTATGTTTATCGAGGAACCATAGAAGCCGCTTATTAACCATCTTTTCTAATAATTTGCACATGGTACAAGTAAGTGATATGGGCCGGAAAGAGTTCGGGGAGGTAACATTTTGCTCAGGCTTTTTAATAGGAATTATCGTAGAAGTACGCCATTGGCTAGGGAATTGATTGGTGATCCATATAAAATTGTAAATTTCTAGAAGCTTGCGTAAACCTGTATTGGAGAGTTTTTTAAGAAATATGTACGGGATGTCATCGGGACCGGAGGCAGTATTTTTGCAGCTACTGAGGGCTGAGGTAAGCTCTAAGAAGGAGAATGCGCAGTTAAGAGAGGTGATATCTTGCGTTATAGTCGTAGAGCATGGGTAGGTAGTTTTGTCTATAGAGGGTGGTGTGATGTTAACTTTACATTTAAATTTTGATTCAAAGGTTTTGGCCAGAATGTTGCTGATTTCTTCATTTTCACTCACTATTTTATTGTTATATAAGAGAGTCGGATTTTTTAAATTGGAATTGTTACCTTGAATTTGTCTTATTTTAATCCAAAGTTGGGTGGGACTTGTATTAACATTTATGGAAGACACATAGTTTCTCCAGGAACATTTTTTACTTTGCTTTATAATATATCTAGCCTTGGCTCTGGTTCTCTTCAGATTGATAAGGTTCTCTTGTGTTTTATGACTACGATAAAAATTAAGTGCTATTTTTTGTTGTTTTATAGCACTTTCACATCTGGAGTTCCACCAAGGGACAGTTTTTTGTTTAGGACAGATATTATTTTTACCAATGTGCTGATGAGCAGCTGAAAGTATAGCATCTGTAATCCTCAGTATGTTATTGTTTATATCATCTGTGAGAGATAATTCCGATAGGTTGGACTTCGTTTGAGACGTATAACTAGTCCAGTCGGCAGAGTTTAAGCGCCAATACCTTCTGGATAAAGTATCACTTTGGTTAGGGATACTGGAGGATATGATAATAGGATAATGATTGCTATCATATAGATCATTAGCGGTATGCCAATTTAGTGAAGGGGCAAGTTTGGGGTCACTAAAGCTAAGATCAATACATGAGAAGGTGCCAGATGAGAAATTCAAGTGTGTATTTGATCCAGTATTTAGCAAGCATGAGCCAGTACAATTGATCACGTTTTCGATGGTTTTTCCCTTTCCCATGGTAATATTGGATCCCCACATTGTATTATGGGCGTTAAAGTCACCTACAATAATGTATGGTTGGGGGAGTTGAGAGATTAGGTTGAAAAGTTCTATTTCTTTTAAAGGGTAATTAGGAGGAATATATAAGTTGCAAATAGTAAGATTATTTGGGCACCAGGTGGAAACTGCAATAGCCTCAAGATCTGTAGCGATTTGGAGAGGGGAGGAAAATAGTTCACTAGAAATGAAAATAGAGGTGCCACCGCTAGCTCTCGCGCAGTTGGTGCGAACATAATGATATCCTTCATAGTTTTTTAATTTAGGGAGTTTATCTATTTTAGAGTTGGTTTCTTGTAAACACAAGATTTCAGGGCGCATATCTGATATTAATTGTTGGATTCTTTCCAGGCGAGGAAAAAACCCATCACAATTCCATTGAATAATTTTGAATGGGGACTTAGGGAGTTAATAGTTTAGGGTGTACATCATCTGTTTGATTATCCGAAGAAACGCTTTTGTTATCAGATAGATCCTCAGGATTAAGTTGTCTCTTAAGTTTTTTCTGGAGTCGAGTGAGACGGTTTTTCAGAGATCGCTCTTTTGTTTCGGCATAAAGAAGTGATAAATCATTTAACAGTCCTTGGATATTAGGAGTAAATTCTAAAGCATCGTTGAGAGGATCAGAACTACCGTACGAGTTTTCTAAAAATGCCGTTAACTGGATTTCAGAGAGCGTGAGATTGGACGGATTGTTCTTATAAAGGTTCTGAATAGAGATTTGAGAATTGAGAGTGAGTTTAGGATTTTCGGTGACTAGCGTTTTAGGTTTTTTCTTACAAGGCTTAGTTGTGTTGTGTGATGTTTTATATGATGGGGGGGGGGGCATTTGGTTGTCTGTTGGTAATGGAGATTCTGTGGGGGATAGCTGGCTGGGGGTGTCAACATTACTGTCAGAGGATATAGCTCTTTTTTGGCCATGAGATGAGTGAGGAAGTGTAGGGTTAGATGGTGATTCAGCATTAGTTTGATCAGATATTGATAAGTTATTCGAGAGAGGTTCAGAAGATAACAGGGGGGAAGAAGAGGTACCGCTGAGTGAAGTAGAAGCTGGTAATTGTGGTAGTGAAGGAGAGTGGCAGGATATGTCATTTTGAGGTTCAGATGGTGTGGGATTGGTGCAAGAGTCAGCAGTATGTCCACTCTGTTTACAGAGAAAACACACCAATTTATCAGTAGAGACAAATGAAACAGGAGAAGCTATTTGCAGTCCGATGTCCTTGAGAGCATTTTCGATAACAGAGTGTGGGATAGTAGGGGATACATTCGATATTAAAATGCGTTTAGCTGGTGAAATTAGTCTTCGAATAGGAATTATTGTAGAGTTGATGCAAATGTTCTGGTGACTTTTGAGAAGATCATCTAAAATTGCTATTGAGGAGAGATATATGCAAATACGGTTGTTAGAAATTCTTGATGCGAATGTAATGTTTTTTGGGGAAACGATATCTCCTATAGATTTTATGTATTCGAATAAAACGGTGTTGGGGATAGAATGCATAATAATTGCTTGCTCGCGTTTAGGAAAAGTAAGGGGAGGAGGCTTTGTTAACGTTGCATCAACATATGATTTTGGACCATGAGATGAGTTTAGATAAGATAAAGATGATTGGGTTATTTTATTCAATGTAGTCATTTTTGCTAGTAGCTCTGGATACCAAAGCTACAAGTTTCAGGTTCAGAAAGGAATAGGCGTCCGAGAAGGACCCTGTGGAATAAATAGTAGGAAAATAACAGTTACCTTTTGCACTCCTACGATACTGGTGGATTTCTTGTTTTATTTGCAGTCAATAGTTTCACAAAATAAAATAAATAAACGGTCGCAAATTGAATTTTAATGATCACATGTTGATATTTGGTTTTTAATGGATTTCAGTAGAATAAAAACGTTAATATGAAATTAGCACGAAGGTAACAATATTTATCCAGATACAACAATATGCGTGTGCACTCGTCGGCTACCCGAATGAGAATGATTTGGCTGTTTAATTGGATATCAAACTAGGTTTAGGTATAGGAAACTACATGAATTTGCTTTATTTTTCAAAAAATAGAAAAAACCGGGTGTATCTATTTAAAAAAATAAAAGAAATTTGATATTTATGAAGTTAAAGTTTGAACACTTTTTATACGCACCCTGTATAAAATGAAAAAATTTTCAACGTAGATTCAAATACGTCTGACCTTTTTAAAAGTAACCGAATAGGAACCATTTTCATATCTTTAGGGGTATCTTCATAAAAAAATAATTTATAAGGGTTTGCAACAGTCAAAATTTTTACAAAAAAAATTAATAACTGAAAGATTATGCATTTTTCAGGAAAAGTTTTTAGACAAAAGTATACTAAAATTTTATGTACATTTAAAAAATTTATAATATACAGTGTGTTCTATTTAAAATAACAAAGTTGCAATCGATTTCCGATAGAACCGGAAGTCAAATATCTTTGAAAATATTTTAGTTAATAAGATCGTATCCGAAAATCCAAACGTAGACATTTTCATGATTCTACTACAAGTATTTTGCCATATATAGATAGTTTTAACTCATCGTGGGACACCCTGTATATCGCTTCTACTAGTGTTTATTGGTCCATCATTTCACACCCGAAACATAAGAAAAATCAAAACTTTGAACTGAAAAGGGATAATGAGCTCCAAAGAAGGCAACGATCATTCCATCTGTAGGCAAGGTCATGGTGTCGGTTTTTTGGGATAATTTCTATTGACTTATTGCAACGTTTGAGCAAAGAAATCATGCAAAAACGACCGCATTTTGGCCAAGGATAAAGTGTTGTTTCATCAAACAATGGACCAGATCACACATCTGTTATTTAAATAGCCAAAATCAATGAAATAAAGTTCATTCACCCCATTTGCCAGATTTAGTCCCCTGGGATAGTTTTCTGTTCCTAGACTTCAAAAAATGGCTCAGTCTTCAATAATAGTACATTGAAAACAGTTCAGGTGATATTTAGACCACAATGAGAGGCCTCAAAGCCTCATAGCTTTCCTATTTTTCTCAAAAATGTCAATCTGTCATTTGCAAATGCGACTCTAACCATTCTGATATAAACCGCGTTGACATCACTTTCTAAAACAATCTTCAACGGAATATATGTCATTGTTGCTTTTGAACAAATCTTTTTGGTCGCTACGAAACATAAAGCTGCGACTTGAATTTTTCTGTATCAGGTAGATATCAAACCATAAACGGAATTTTTGAAAATTCAACTCTATCTAGTCTTTTATTACTTTTAATTCTCCACCTTTATCTCTATCAAACCACTTAACATCATCATCATCATCAAGCCTTTCAATCCTTTGGATTATGGCTAGCGCTTTTAGCGCTTTAAAATCCTTTGTTTGAGATGGATTACTCCTCGTTTTCTAATTTTGTTTTCTTTATAGTTTATCGTTTGTTTTGGCTGCTTTTGTTATTATTTTCCATTCCTTTCGGTTCCGTAATTTTGCCCTCTACATCGAGTGTTCTTATGTTTTCTTCTATTTCGTTTCTTCTTCTTTTCCTTGACCACAATGGGGTCCATTGCGTTATCGTTTTGATCATTTCATTTGATTTTCTTCTCATTATATGCCCAGCTCAGTTACTATATTTTCTTTCCTCAATTCTTTCTCTATTTCTTCGTTTTTTTTTATTCTCCTTTTTTTCTTCTGTGTTTTGTTGTAGTTCTCATTATTTTCTTCGATTTTTTCAAGTTCTTCTTCTTTTCTTTTGTTAATTACTGTTGTTTCCATCTCGTACGTGATTGCCGGTCTTATTAGGGTTTTGTACATTTTTAATTCGTTTTGTTTGGTTATGTTGTTTTTTTATAGGTTTTTATTCCCTCCATAGATTTAATACCTGCAAGGATATTTTCTAGAATCTGATTATTGACGACGTATATACGGTCCTGCGTAACATTTCCTGGCTCCGGGCTAGATCCGACCGATCGTCTCATTTTTCACTCGTTCCTCAACAAAAAACATCAGTACGCCTCCCCGGTTTTTTTCTGGCGGAGTGCCGTCATTTTTTCCTCCTTTCTCCTTCCTCTTTCTCCAATATTTTTGCTTCCTAGTCGTCCGATGTGCCGGTGCCGACGTTCAGCAACATTAACGCCATATAAAATAATATAATCTAATATGATTAACTATCGGGAAATACTGGATATTAGTCTAAGACATTCCAAATGAAAAATTAGATTTTTACTCAATATTATTGATGATGGAATAGTTAAACGAAAAACAAGGGTTCAGATTAATTTTTTATTACGTGTTTTGACTCTTCTACTATTTATTAATTACTAAAAAAAAAATCATAGCTTTGATGTAACGTACAAATGAACCCTGACAATCTCCTTTAGAATTTTAATGCAAACCAAAAAGGACACGTAACAAGGACCGAAAACAGGACGTGTACAAACCGTAGCTTGACCGCAGGGTATTAAGGAACATTCCCATATGTAAATACAGAAACATAAGAGGGTTTCAAAACTAACCAGATTACAGTGACATTGGTTTAATCGCTGCTGTTATATAAAAGCGAACTCGTAGAGTTGGTATTAACGTATCTGTCTGTCAAATTTAATCTCGTGTACAAACGGCAATTTGGAAAAATGATCTCGTATATTCATTATGAAAATATCCTAGTTGTAAATCGTAGTTAAGTAATTACATCACATATGATTAACATACCAGTTTCTAATGATACATCCTAAAACACATGAAAATATTACATCCATCTTGGATCGCTTATCAAAGAGAACAAGACGATTATATAAAAAGAAGAAGATAATATGATATGAGGAAGCAGAAGGAGATTTTATGGAGGGTACAGAGGGTAGAGGTAAGGAGAACCTTTTCTGTGCTACAGAAAGTGTCCAGCAAATTATTTACGTACTATGTGAATAGTTTTGATTGTATATACCAATATTTAATGAACGATTCTGGTCATTAAAATTTTTTAACACTTTACTTTATTTGAGAGAGGGCATTCAAATAAGACGGACGGAAGACTGAACTGAACGATCATATGATATCTTGTGCGACAGGTGCGCCATTCTGGTGAAATTTTCAATTATAATTTACCGTCTACAAGCGGACAGTTTTTAAGTTAAACTCCCATATGAGATGGTATTCCTTACCTCTACCGTCCATAATGGAGGGATGAGTTCTTCAGATCTAGATTTTCCGTACTTAAAACTAAACTACTTCCAACAGAGACGTAACTAACCAAATTACGAGAAACAATTAACATTCTCAGACAACGCCTACTTTATTTGTTAAATTTTTTAAATTTTGTATCCCCGCACCCTTAAATACTAATATTCTAAATGATTATTTTATGAATTAAATTAGAATATTGAAATATGGCGGATTTAATATTTCGAAACGTCTGAAACAAACGGGGAGTAACAAATCAAAATTTGAAATATAACATCGATTAGTTTATCATATTAAACATTAGGGCCGGCCAAGATAAGAAATGGCCATGAGATAACTAACCCCTTACCCTTACGTTGACCGATGGACGCCGTGGACAAAAGGGTGAATTTTCTCCACTTACATATATGAATATCTGATAAATTGCTACTCTTAACGCACAGTTAACTCAGTTAGGACAAGATTAAGGTTTCGAAAGTGCACACACGATTTATTATCCCTTTTTTATTTAATGTTAGTCGTAAAAAATTCCATTATTGAATATGTAACATAGGCTAAACTAGATGTATTTTGAAAATGGGTTATAATAGCTTCGATATCACATCAAACTTTGAAAACTTCTTTAGATATCGAAAAAATGTTGTTTAAAATTTTTTCTTTATTACATACGCCTGTGCGTGCAAGAATATGTGTGTGCATGGTAGCTAATGACGTGGTCATTCATCCGCTGAGTAACATGATTGTGGAACTGGAATAGAGATGGTAACTAATTTTTAGTTCGTAATATTAAAAATATGAATAATAATAGTTTTTTAAAACAAACAGACATAATTGGAATTTCGTTATTTTATTTTAGTTGATAATTTGATTCAATTTCCTGCTTATAACTATATTAACTTTCAATTTCCAAAAATGACAAATGACAGCTTCCTCTAGCGTGTTTGTTTTTCATTAAATTATTTCGAAATTTTCACCGACATATTAAATGAAATGAGCAGCTTCAAAAGAAGCTTATTGGCGTTTTTTTTTTAAACAAAAAGTGTTGTTAGAGTACAGTAGACGTACAAATTCTGGTTTTTGCCTCATTTCGCTTGAAGAAATGCTTAAAATTACCAAAAAACAATGTTAATAACGTCAATAATCAGTTTTACCCACAGATACTGTTTTTAAAAAGGTTTCTGCATGTATGGGAGTTTAAAAAGCAAACAAAAATATTTTTAATAAAAAAAAATGAAAACTTGATACAGTAAAAGATTTTTTAATAGAAAAACTTTAAAAAAGTCATCATTACAATTTCATTTTATTTATTATTTTCCAAGTTTTATTTTCAGTGTAGTTTTCTTTTCTTTTCTCAAAGTTTCACCCTGATTAGTTTTTCACAATAAGGCAATTACATCTTCTTTAAAACTTGAAGATTTAATGGAAGAATTCAATAGAATTTGTTGGGAAATGCTTTTCTCGCCACAATCAAGTGTCTTTGATCCCACTTTTGGACAATTATTGTCTTTTTCCCTTCGAGACCGTTAGGACACTCTCACAGTGTTGCCAAAGTTATATGAAAAACAAAGTTCGCGACATTGCGTCTGGGGAAAGTTCTGAAATTTTACGGTATACGCAGAATTTTTGGTATAAAACAGAAACAAACCGTTTTCTACTAGCAAATGATCAACCCCACGTAACCTCTAAAACTCCAGCTCTGCAGAGGAGCAGCTCCTATATCAAGGCCAACTCCAACAAACCTCTTTCCTATAAAAAAATTTCCATTACACATTATTTATAAGACACCCTGTAAAATTTTAACTGTGCTTACACAAAAACACTGAATGTTATTAAAATTTAGTATTGTATGTAAATAAATTTGTGATTTGAAAAATGTATTTTTTGGAACGGAAATTATTTGAATCCCATCTCTATTATGGCGAACGCGGACAGAACACCGCCAGCATCATTGGACCTTCGTTGTAACCAGGCTAATCTGCTCTTCACTCATGAGGACCGGCAAAAACTCCTATTAGAAGCGGCCTTAATTAACGCAAAAAATTGAAACGTCGGCGAATGGCCCGGCTACTGAAGGGAAAATGTGTTAACGAACATTGTGTAATATAGCAAATAAGAAAACCATAGAAGTAGATTTATTTTTGTCTTTAATAATTACAAAAAAATCATAACATATAAAGATCGTTCGCGAAATTATTCTAACCTAACCTAACTTTTGTCATCACTACATCGAATTTAAATTCCCCTAGAAATTCCTCGTACACAGAATGAGGAATGGGAACATTCACAGGTAGCTAATTTACTTGGCGTGCGGTTAAAGGAGTTGCAAACGATCTGGCTCATTTTCTTTGAACCCCTCGAGTCGCCGCATTCCTCACCCTTATAAATCACTTACTTTTCCAACGACGTCAACAAAGATTAATATTTCTTCTACCATACGCGAGAGTCTTTATAAGCTTATTGTCAACTGTCTTATTATTTTCATCTTAAAATTTTACAAAGAACATGATGGGGAGAAGACGGGAGCGACTATGCTACCATAACTACAAATCTACGAATTAAATTAAGTTTGGTCAAAAATGGCGTCACTTTCACTACATTTTCGTTTTAAGAATTAGGGTCACATCAATCAACATCGTATATTTTAAAAATACCGACCCCAGCGTAAATTCACAAAAATTTCGTGGATAAACTAGTAGGAACAATTAAAAACAATGAAATTTACTCTAAACTATAAAAAAACAAAATCTTGCAATAAAAGTTTTTGGATTGTGTCGTCACGTGATAACAAACCATTATTCTAGTTGCTCATCATGCCAATTTAGTTCTAGAAGTTATTTTTTTAACCTAACCTAACCTAACCTAACTTAACCAATTCCAAAACTTTCCAATATAAACGTTATTTTTATTAATACTGAAGTTATTATAACAAAATATGAGTCGACTAAAGGCGAAACAAAGTTAACAACCCCCGTAGAACTCAAAGTTCATCGTGAAATAAAAGATTCAATCAGATTATTTTAAGATTTTAATTTCAAGTCCTACCAAATTATATTCTTATTACTTTCAATTATGTTTTGAAACACAATAAGAATCAATAGATTTTCGTGATAAAATATGTTTTATACACCTTCTGTAGGATGTTGTCGTCTATACAATGGAACACGAAGTAATACTTTCCCCTGAACGTAGCATAGCCTCGACTTCACGACTTCTATAGAAAGCAAGTGTTTGAACGCTCTAACCTAACTTCACATCACTGAATCTCTCATAGTCTTAGACCAAGAATAGTTCACCAATAGGATTGCTCAATAAACTGAATGTGTCTGCCATGTGCGTGCGAAAAATCGCCATACGTGACGTCACCTGCAGACCTCGACCGGTCTTAACTCTTTGTTGAGCTAGACTATTTGATGAGTTTAAAGGCCAATTTTAACAAAAATACAGTTATTTTTTTAAGTTTTATTCATTATTATGAATTAATATTAATTTAAAATCCAATTTCCAATTATTCAGTTAATTTTAAGTTCCATTTATAATAGGTATACAATGAAGAAAAGAAATTAAAGAAAATGAATTATTTTTTAAAATGATCTGTATTTTATAATTAGTAAAACAGAAGCCATTAACAAACTTTAAACTAAAAATTAAAAAGTAAAAACAAATGAAATGATTTAAACTGATTTATGAAAAATATTTCTAATAATAATCTAAATTATTAAATTTAAGAAAAATAATAAAATATCAGATATATATAAAATAAAGAGATAGGTAGAAATCTGTCAATGAGTAATTTTGAACATTTTTTTTCCAGTTTTTCTGCCGTCATCTTCATCCCCCCATTAAGTTTTTTGATATTTGTGCTTTTTATATTACTTCTGGATTTTAAAAGAGCATACTGTCTTTCTAACTTTTCATATTTCTCTACAGACTCATTGTACAAAGCCTTATAATCATAGTTTTCTGGGACAAAGTTGGGGGTTGATGAAGTGGAAGGCTCTGGTACATGCTCTTCAAACTGAATACTTCCAAAAGATTTAGGATTATGGTCTTCGGTATCATCAGAAAAAGTATTAATAGGAGCTGTTAACGTGGCTACTTTTAAAAGTTTGTTCACTTCCTCCTTTGCATTTCGTTTGGCCAGTCTTTCTTCTCTGGAACTGATGCTTGAACTACTAGCTTCACTTGTTGATTTTTTTGAATACAATCCCAAAGTAGGAACAGCGGTTTTTTTCAATATTTTTCGTAGTGGTAAACCTAAAATACATATACATATTATATATATTTATGAACAAATTGAGTTACTAAATTTCATTACCAAAATCATTTTGGGACAGTATAGACTTTGAAAGCTATAAACTATTACACTAAACAATTAAATAATTCACCAACCTAATAATTCATTCTGTAAGTCTCTTTCATAATCCTTTTCTGTGAAATGAACTGAGCAGATGTAGCTAGTATCAGGGTTAAATTTATCTTCCCGTTTGCATCGTAATATCCATTCTTTTCTCATAGTTTGGGAAACAAGATCTTTAGCTTTGGGAAACCGATGAAATATAAAATATTCATGTTCTTGCTGCCTTGTTTTATAGGTATTACCACAACCATACACAGCACAACGTGTACCAGGCATTTTGATTTTTGGACATATACTACATGCACTAAAATCAAACAAACAAAGTATCATTTAGCAAAAAAAAGTAAAATAAAAATCTAGATTAGTTGCTGGACAAATGCAAACCAACCGACCAAAAACGCTGTTATGATTCGCCCATTTTTTTAATTTTTTATTGTGGTGTATAAAGAATAGAAATTTAAATAAGCCAATTAAATTGTCATTTCTGCTCAGCTGGTTTTCTTTCAGCCAGTAACTGACTTGGATTTTAATTTTTATTTTGCTATTTAAATCCAGCTTTAATATAACAAAACATTTTTACCTACCCTTGAAAGTCTCACAAGATTATTTTGCCTTAAACAATAATATTGTCTTTGTTCACTATTCTCCACATATATAATACACACAAATAATAGTTTTTAAAACGTAGAACTAAGTAAAAAACGAATTTCCAACTCTTCAATCACTTGTACGACCTTTTCGAATTAACAAAAACACAAGCAATACCGCACAGCGTAAATGGTAAACAAGCCGTCGAGGTCTGCAGGTGACGTAAGCATCACTTGACCTTGGCTCAAGAATTGGCGTATGTACGTCTTATGGGATTGATCAATCCTATTGGTGAACTATTCATGGTCTTAGACCTCACAATTTGTTATAGACATTTGATTTCTAATCAACATAAACTAATATTGCATAGACTGTTTACAGTATCACTACACCAACACTTACAATCACACTGTTTGACGTGAGCTTCGATAACTAAGTTATCGAAATGCGTGTTCGACAGTGTGATTATGAGTGTAGGTGTAGTGTAAACAGTGTGTTCCAGAAACTACTGAAATTTCCAAAAAATCAACGAATATACTTCGTATTTTATCAAATTAATTTCTATTTCGTACTTTTTTTCCTTATTTCGGTTTAGTAGACACGGCTATAGAAGAAAGAGAGCTAATTAATCCCATTAGATCGAGTAATTTATGTGACCACATTGCAGGGAAAAGAAAACGCTTCCAAGTTATCAGTTAATTAATTTCAAGTAGTTGCTTGTAATTTAATGTTTTGTCTAATTGAACGAAAGTGTACAGAGATGTTGCTATTTATTATATTTATTTACTTTATGACATTTTCGCTTTTAAACATCTTACGAAATGATATTGCAAGTACCAATTTTATTCAATTTGTTAAGTGAAATTTGAGGTTAGGATTTTTGATAACTATATCTACACTTTACTTTGACATGTATTTCAATAAGAAATTATATTTTTGGCGCGATTCAGACACTAAATAACGTTGAAGATGCCGCTGTAGAAATTAAAACAAAATTAATTGACAGCTATTAAATATTGTGGTCGTGTGTATCAGTTTTAATGCAATTATGTTTACTCGTAAATCAAAGTTATTATATTGAACTAATAATACAAATGTTAGAATGTAAATTCGATAATAGTTTTCATAATAATGATTTATATGTAATAAATCTTCCGATCTGATGTAATTGTCTCATATATTATACAGGTTTTATCAACTCTACAAGCTAAAAATGACGAAATCACAATTAAAAAAATTCTAAACAGGCAATATTGGTTTTCATTGAATTCCTTTTTTAAAAGTTGTTGAATTTTTTAATACCGGCAAAAATACTTCTACTTACTAAATAAAAAAAATTGTCTAAGCTGCACGTTCGATAAAAAACTACAAGGTTCAAATCAAAATGAAACGTTGTAGTTGTGAATGAAGATATTGACTTAACTATAGGTTAAATCTTTCTCTAACAGTATATAATAGACGAAATCAACAATGACGTAATCAATTAAAATTACGTTATTGACAATAACGTCGCTTATCAATTATCTCGATCGCGGATTGAAATTTTGAGTGTGATATTTCTAATGCAGTCAGGATGATCCGCAATTTTTTTTTTTTCGAAACAAATCCACTACAACTTTGCAAATATCAGTCAAGAAAATGACTTATTCAATTATCCCCGAAATTACTCGTAATTTCCCATTGATTATGAACTGTTTTTCGAACGTATAATAACGCTCCACAACCATCGACATTAACATCCACGTTGTACGGAATAAAAACATCACGATCACAGATATATATCTATATACGAAAAACCATAGAATTAATCGAGAATTGATAACCTTCAAATAGTCAATTATCATAAGATTGACGGAAAAAGAAGAAATAATACAGTATTTGTATCTGTGATAATCTTTAGCAAAGCTTGGATTGGATACAATTGAATTAAAAACGTTATATATAATACGTAACGTCTATGATTGGTGAATTTCCTTTTCCTTTGGACCCGCAAAGTTATACTTCGATGAAAATATGAGTCACTCTCCAAATTTTTGGTATCTTACTAAAGTTATTTTCAAGAATTCAAACAACTCAATGTTCGCCGTAACATTTACTTTGAAAGAATAACGAAATACGAAATTTGAAAAATAAATTCAAATTAATGCAAATAACTAGACTGATAAAAAGCCGCTCGCGAAGTGCTAATGACATAATAATAATGGTTGTTCACAATTAATATCTCATAATGCTAAACGGGCCTAGCGGGAAGCTCGACATTTAATGGCCTATCATTTGCATTAATCAACATACCAATTTTCATAAAAGTAGTCAACCCCCGTTAATTAAAATTTTGATTTAACTTACTCAAAGGAAATATGATTGATCTATAAATTATAAAGTAGCTACGAGGGTTCGACGACAGCGTGTTTCGCTGGTTTTCCGAAGTCTATAAGATCGTGATAGTCGACGAATCATGGATCCAAGCATATGAACCGGACAAAAATCGATCGTGTGGATCTTTCGAGCGAATCAAATCCCACAAAAGCTACTTTTGAATAGTACACCAGCAGTTATTTATCAGGGAAACCAATCGCACAAAACTAATCATTCCCCACCATGACAAGACTTTCAGTTGATGGGTTATCTACCGTACTTTCCTGGTTTGGTATCCTAGAGGATCCTGAAGAAGCGATATATGCGTTCAAATCACATATTTTGGAGGTATCTCAATCGACAATTGGTTTTGAAAAACAATCAATCCATATCAAATTATAAATATTTATATTTATTTATTAATATTGTTATTGTCAAATTGTTCTATTTTAATTACACCATAACAGATCTAACGGTACACCCGATAGAATCCTTCGTCACCCTTGATTACTCCTAAAGGCAAAACTTATTTAATTGAATTATTTTTTCCCGAGAATTTTTTCAAACCACTTTAGCGAGTGATTCGATCCTGATACGCCCAAATGACTCCCGCTGATTAAATCTATAATCTATGCCACCCCCGATGCGGATACGAGTTTGCCGGAATTAAATTCAACCGGAAATTACCGATCGAGAAATAATTGAGAAACAATTTGGATAGTAAGAGACAGAATAACGATTTTAAAAGAAAAAGCCAAAAAGTTAATTATATAATTTGTTGGTTGGTTTATCTTCTTGGCATACTCAAAATTGATCCTATAGTATAAATGACAGTTGATCTAGATCTTCAACTGGATGCTGTAAAGCTTTCAATTACTAGATTATTTGTTCCATAACGGTTTGAGATCAAGATTGAGTACTGGTTAATCGTACTACGTATGGACGTGATTTAGTACCACTCGTGAAAGACCAGTAGGACAGTTTGTTGGATATATGTGAATGTTTATTAATTTTTAAGCTTATTAACTTTTCTTCTAAGTGTTTTATCATCACGTAACTTTACAAATTCGTATCATTTCATTAGAGAATATGACGTTATATAGAGTGCATTCAGCAAGCTTTTTGGCATCATTCTTTGGGCTTATATGCAAAAATTGTCATACTAAATGCTGAATTTGGTGTAAGTTCAATACCACATTCATATTTGCATTAATAACTCCATTATCTGGGCGGATTTCGAACACTCGTTGCAACGGTTTCTGGTAAATGTTTCATCTTTAGATTGTTTAAATAGATCCGTGTTTCATAGCAAATAAACTCGGTTAAAACGTCAAAGTATGATTAATTGTTAAATAAAGTTTGTTAATCATCGTCCCCAGAATATCGTTGATCGGGATATATTTTCGACGTTAGTGACACGTCCGTCCATTCTACGACATACTGTATTTTAGTTTTCCATTCTGTATCCAGGTTTTGTCTATTGATGCCGAGCATTGCACTGAAGATCGTGGTCAAGCCCTACCAGCATATTATTTAAACTTGTAGAATATTCATGAATACATTGCATCAGCACTTTCGTCAAGTGTAAGATTTTTAACCTTTTATTTAATTACATCACTGTCAATAATAAACTGTCATTATTTAACCTTAATTTCACTTGTCAATGAATTTGTGGACACATCATTCGTCCAAAATGTTGTTGAGTATACTATTTCGAAGCTATTTATTATCGCATTCAAGTAAGTTTTTCCATTTTATGTTTTCTATCACAAAATGTACATTTCTTACCTTGATTCGAGGAGCAGCCTTCCAAGAAATGTCACGTAAGCTAGACATCTGTTTCTTAAGACACTGAATAGTAGAAGAAAGAAGACTAAGTCTTAAGAAAAAAGAAGAAGAAAAGTAACCTATTGATTTGATAAATCGTATCAAGAATCCCGTTTTTCTGATATCAAATCTTTGTTAACGTTAACAGGAAATGATAGAATAGTAGGAATAATTTATAATTCAGTTGTATGTATCATGAAAAATATATTTTAATTTTCCCTAATTCTTAGATTTCTATTTATAACCGCATGTCAAATATACGATTTCAATCTCAAAGTTTATCGCTTTCTACGTCTTTCCCCTAAAGTTTTTCTGTATTTCGACGTAAACTACCAAAATTTTTTGTTTTAAAATCTTTATTAAGCATTTTTGAATTAATCGATGATTTTAATCGGCTGGTGTCGATCATTATTTTCGTATTTATTTGGTCTTGAATACAGATAGGAAATTCTTGGTTATTTACTACTTATTCCACTAGAATTCGTCTTGATCTGATCCTAATTCCGAATCATGCGAAACAAATACGTTCCATTGATGCGATTCCTAATTAAAACACTTTACAAAACTCAATTATCCACTTGATAAATCGCGTTACGTGGGCGGAGAAATATCGGGGACGTAAACAACCAAAAAGTTATTTTATAATAAAGTAAAATCGAGGAATTATATAAGACAAATAAAACTAAAGTTATATTTGTGCAGATTCATCACCAATATCGTAATGACACTCCCATTATTCCCTCGGGTATTTTTCTTACAAGTTCCATTCATTACTAGTGCTAATTCATCAAAGAAGATTGCCACGTTAATTTCAGTTGGATCATTAGGTAAGCCCCGTTGTCATCGGTTCGGGAGTTCCCGACTCACTTTGGGGAAGATTGCTTCAAGGGTGGTCCCCGATCCTAGATCTTAGTTCCGGAAATTAGAGACAACATTAGTAAGAAAATCTATTAAGGAAAACTTTTACTCATATTAGATTTATTTATATACATAATTTGTTTAAGAATAAATGATTTTTAGATACTAATATCGAAATTTGAAGATTATAGTTTATTTTTATATGGGGTATAAAAACCTACTAACTAATCCAACATTTAGTACCATCATTTTAAATATCGTTACACAGAATAATCTAAATATTTAATGAAATTTTGATTAATATACATAAGAAAAATCCTCAAAAATGCCAAGTTTATTTAATAGATGTAAAGAAATAGTATTTCTTTAGTTTTAATACGGTTTACTTTATTTACCTGTAGGTTATGATGTCTATGATAGATCTGTCATGGATGTCACAAATGTCACTGTCACAAGTGTCAATTTTGATTGATTACAATAAGATAATAGAGGTTAATTAATGTAGGTCAAGAAATATCGCTTATTCAAGAAAGAGTTGAAGTAATAAACATTAAATGTCGTTTTGTAAGATGATTTTCAAATTAATTGAAATAAACACATGTGTTGTTGCTCTAAAAACATTATATTACATAATTAAATCTCACCTAAATAACAAAAAAACGACATTTAATGTTTATTTCTTCAATTCTTCCTTAAATAAGCGAGATTTCTTGACCTACATTAATTAACCTCTATTATCTTATTCTGTCAATCAAAATTGACACTTGTGACGGTGACATTTATGACATCCATGACAGATCTATCATAGACATCATAACCTACAGGTAAATAAAGTAAACCGTATTAAAACTAAAGAAATACTATTTCTTCACATAGATATACACATAAAACAAAAACAGAATATATAGTAAATTTTTATCTAAAATACCAAACACCAAATCGTCAATTATTATCTTAATGGTGATGCTAATATAAGACAAACATCTCAATATTAAGGAAATAGATTGAAAGATCACAAAACAACATTTATTATATAGATGAAAATGTTTCAAACCTTTCCAGGATATCGATGTTCTAATTTAACATTAATTGAATCAATCTAATAGTTAAGTCGTAATAATATAAATAAGGTCTTTCTATCAATCCTTCACTTCATTTAAATTTAAAAAAAAAATGGGGATACAGTAGAAAAAAATGAATGACGTATTCTCCATAGATCATTTTTTGTTTTAATTCGGTTCTGAACATGTTTGAATACAATTTCACATCGGAATTATATTTTTTTTTTCAAATTTTTGTTAGATTAGTCATTCATATATATTAGTTGGGGAGAAAGTAATTTCGATTTTGTATTTCAAAACTGAATACTTTTTATTAACCAAGAATAGTTTTTAATCAATTATAAATCTTTCATTTCGTTCAATGACCTTTTGAGATCAATTTCAGCTTCATGATTACGCGCTCATAAAATTTCTAGTCTTTATCAGCAAAAAACTGAACCAAGTGCGATTGAAGGTCATCGTTAATTATGAAAGTTTGGCCATTCAAAGAATTATGCAAAATTCGAAATAATTGGTAATCAGATGATGCCAGATCAAGGTTATATGGGAGATGTGGCATCACTTCCCAGCCAAGCTCCAATAGTTTCCCACGAGTTGTTGAAGATGTGTGAGGCTTTGCATTATTAATAAACCTTTCCGATTCGACAATTCTGGTCGTTTTTCATTGATTGCTTCATCCAGTTTCATTAATTGTTGATAGTAAACATCAGAATTGATCGTTTGGTTACTTGGAAGTAGCTTAAAAACCACAGCCAAGCTCCAATAGTTTCCCACGAGTTGTTAAAGATGTGTGAGGATTTGCATTATCACTAAACCTTTCCGATTCGACAATTCTGGTCGTTTTTCATTGATTCCTTCATTCAGTTTCATTAATTGTTAATAGTAAACATCAGAATTGATCGTTTGGTTACTTGGAAGTAGCTTAAAAACCACAGCCAAGCTCCAATAGTTTCCCACGAGTTGTTAAAGATGTGTGAGGCTTTGCATTATCACTAAACCTTTCCGATTCGACAATTCTGGTCGTTTTTCATTGATTCCTTCATCCAGTTTCATTAATTGTTGATAGTAAACATCAGAATTGATCGTTTGGTTACTTGGAAGTAGCTTAAAAACCACAGCCAAGCTCCAATAGTTTCCCACGAGTTGTTAAAGATGTGTGAGGATTTGCATTATCACTAAACCTTTCCGATTCGACAATTCTGGTCGTTTTTCATTGATTCCTTCATTCAGTTTCATTAATTGTTAATAGTAAACATCAGAATTGATCGTTTGGTTACTTGGAAGTAGCTTAAAAACCACAGCCAAGCTCCAATAGTTTCCCACGAGTTGTTAAAGATGTGTGAGGCTTTGCATTATCACTAAACCTTTCCGATTCGACAATTCTGGTCGTTTTTCATTGATTCCTTCATCCAGTTTCATTAATTGTTGATAGTAAACATCAGAATTGATCGTTTGGTTACTTGGAAGTAGCTTAAAAACCACAGCCAAGCTCCAATAGTTTCCCACGAGTTGTTAAAGATGTGTGAGGATTTGCATTATCACTAAACCTTTCCGATTTGACAATTCTGGTCGTTTTTCATTGATTCCTTCATCCAGTTTCATTAATTGTTGATAGTAAACATCAGAATTGATCGTTTGGTTACTTGGAAGTAGCTTAAAAACCACAGTCAAGGTGCAATAGTTTCCCACGAGTTGTTAAAGATGTGTGAGGCTTTGCATTATCACTAAACCTTTCCGATTCGACAATTCTGGTCGTTTTTAATTGATTCCTTCATCCAGTTTCATTAATTGTTGATAGTAAACATCAGAATTGATCGTTTGGTTACTTGGAAGTAGCTTAAAAACCACAGCCAAGCTCCAATAGTTTCCCACGAGTTGTTAAAGATGTGTGAGGCTTTGCATTATCACTAAACCTTTCCGATTTGACAATTCTGGTCGTTTTTCATTGATTGCTTCATCCAGTTTCATTAATTGTTGATAGTAAACATCAGAATTGATCGTTTGGTTACTTGGAAGTAGCTTAAAAACCACAGTCAAGGTGCAATAGTTTCCCACGAGTTGTTAAAGATGTGTGAGGCTCTGCATTATCACTAAACCTTTCCGATTCGACAATTCTGGTCGTTTTTCATTGATTCCTTCATCCAGTTTCATTAATTGTTGATAGTAAACATCAGAATTGATCGTTTGGTTACTTGGAAGTAGCTTAAAAACCACAGTCAAGGTGCAATAGTTTCCCACGAGTTGTTAAAGATGTGTGAGGCTTTGCATTATCACTAAACCTTTCCGATTCGACAATTCTGGTCGTTTTTCATTGATTCCTTCATCCAGTTTCATTAATTGTTGATAGTAAACATCAGAATTGATCGTTTGGCTACTTGGAAGTAGCTTAAAAACCACAGTCAAGGTGCAATAGTTTCCCACGAGTTGTTAAAGATGTGTGAGGCTTTGCATTATCACTAAACCTTTCTGATTCGACAATTCTGGTCGTTTTTAATTGATTCCTTCATCCAGTTTCATTAATTGTTGATAGTAAACATCAGAATTGATCGTTTGGTTACTTGGAAGTAGCTTAAAAACCACAGCCAAGCTCCAATAGTTTCCCACGAGTTGTTAAAGATGTGTGAGGCTTTGCATTATCACTAAACCTTTCCGATTCGACAATTCTGGTCGTTTTTCATTGATTCCTTCATCCAGTTTCATTAATTGTTGATAGTAAACATCAGAATTGATCGTTTGGTTACTTGGAAGTAGCTTAAAAACCACAGCCAAGCTCCAATAGTTTCCCACGAGTTGTTAAAGATGTGTGAGGATTTGCATTATCACTAAACCTTTCCGATTTGACAATTCTGGTCGTTTTTCATTGATTCCTTCATCCAGTTTCATTAATTGTTGATAGTAAACATCAGAATTGATCGTTTGGTTACTTGGAAGTAGCTTAAAAACCACAGCCAAGCTCCAATAGTTTCCCACGAGTTGTTAAAGATGTGTGAGGATTTGCATTATCACTAAACCTTTTCGATTCGACAATTCTGGTCGTTTTTCATTGATTCCTTCATCCAGTTTCATTAATTGTTGATAGTAAACATCAGAATTGATCGTTTGGTTACTTGGAAGTAGCTTAAAAACCAGAGCCAAGCTCCAATAGTTTCCCACGAGTTGTTAAAGATGTGTGAGGATTTGCATTATCACTAAACCTTTTCGATTCGACAATTCTGGTCGTTTTTCATTGATTGCTTCATCCAGTTTCATTAATTGTTGATAGTAAACATCAGAATTGATCGTTTGGTTACTTGGAAGTAGCTTAAAAACCACAGTCAAGGTGCAATAGTTTCCCACGAGTTGTTAAAGATGTGTGAGGCTCTGCATTATCACTAAACCTTTCCGATTCGACAATTCTGGTCGTTTTTCATTGATTCCTTCATCCAGTTTCATTAATTGTTGATAGTAAACATCAGAATTGATCGTTTGGTTACTTGGAAGTAGCTTAAAAACCACAGTCAAGGTGCAATAGTTTCCCACGAGTTGTTAAAGATGTGTGAGGCTTTGCATTATCACTAAACCTTTCCGATTCGACAATTCTGGTCGTTTTTCATTGATTCCTTCATCCAGTTTCATTAATTGTTGATAGTAAACATCAGAATTGATCGTTTGGCTACTTGGAAGTAGCTTAAAAACCACAGTCAAGGTGCAATAGTTTCCCACGAGTTGTTAAAGATGTGTGAGGCTTTGCATTATCACTAAACCTTTCTGATTCGACAATTCTGGTCGTTTTTAATTGATTCCTTCATCCAGTTTCATTAATTGTTGATAGTAAACATCAGAATTGATCGTTTGGCTACTTGGAAGTAGCTTAAAAACCACAGTCAAGGTGCAATAGTTTCCCACGAGTTGTTAAAGATGTGTGAGGCTTTGCATTATCACTAAACCTTTCCGATTCGACAATTCTGGTCGTTTTTAATTGATTCCTTCATCCAGTTTCATTAATTGTTGATAGTAAACATCAGAATTGATCGTTTGGTTACTTGGAAGTAGCTTAAAAACCACAGCCAAGCTCCAATAGTTTCCCACGAGTTGTTAAAGATGTGTGAGGCTTTGCATTATCACTAAACCTTTCCGATTTGACAATTCTGGTCGTTTTTCATTGATTGCTTCATCCAGTTTCATTAATTGTTGATAGTAAACATCAGAATTGATCGTTTGGTTACTTGGAAGTAGCTTAAAAACCACAGTCAAGGTGCAATAGTTTCCCACGAGTTGTTAAAGATGTGTGAGGCTCTGCATTATCACTAAACCTTTCCGATTCGACAATTCTGGTCGTTTTTCATTGATTCCTTCATCCAGTTTCATTAATTGTTGATAGTAAACATCAGAATTGATCGTTTGGTTACTTGGAAGTAGCTTAAAAACCACAGTCAAGGTGCAATAGTTTCCCACGAGTTGTTAAAGATGTGTGAGGCTTTGCATTATCACTAAACCTTTCCGGTTCGACAATTCTGGTCGTTTTTCATTGATTCCTTCATCCAGTTTCATTAATTGTTGATAGTAAACATCAGAATTGATCGTTTGGCTACTTGGAAGTAGCTTAAAAACCACAGTCAAGGTGCAATAGTTTCCCACGAGTTGTTAAAGATGTGTGAGGCTTTGCATTATCACTAAACCTTTCTGATTCGACAATTCTGGTCGTTTTTAATTGATTCCTTCATCCAGTTTCATTAATTGTTGATAGTAAACATCAGAATTGATCGTTTGGCTACTTGGAAGTAGCTTAAAAACCACAGTCAAGCTCCAATAGTTTCCCACGAGTTGTTAAAGATGTGTGAGGCTTTGCATTATCACTAAACCTTTCCGATTCGACAATTCTGGTCGTTTTTAATTGATTCCTTCATCCAGTTTCATTAATTGTTGATAGTAAACATCAGAATTGATCGTTTGGTTACTTGGAAGTAGCTTAAAAACCAGAGCCAAGCTCCAATAGTTTCCCACGAGTTGTTAAAGATGTGTGAGGCTTTGCATTATCACTAAACCTTTCCGATTCGACAATTCTGGTCGTTTTTAATTGATTCCTTCATCCAGTTTCATTAATTGTTGATAGTAAACATCAGAATTGATCGTTTGGTTACTTGGAAGTAGCTTAAAAACCACAGTCAAGGTGCAATAGTTTCCCACGAGTTGTTAAAGATGTGTGAGGCTCTGCATTATCACTAAACCTTTCCGATTCGACAATTCTGGTCGTTTTTCATTGATTCCTTCATCCAGTTTCATTAATTGTTGATAGTAAACATCAGAATTGATCGTTTGGCTACTTGGAAGTAGCTTAAAAACCACAGTCAAGGTGCAATAGTTTCCCACGAGTTGTTAAAGATGTGTGAGGCTTTGCATTATCACTAAACCTTTCTGATTCGACAATTCTGGTCGTTTTTAATTGATTCCTTCATCCAGTTTCATTAATTGTTGATAGTAAACATCAGAATTGATCGTTTGGTTACTTGGAAGTAGCTTAAAAACCACAGCCAAGCTCCAATAGTTTCCCACGAGTTGTTAAAGATGTGTGAGGCTTTGCATTATCACTAAACCTTTCCGGTTCGACAATTCTGGTCGTTTTTCATTGATTCCTTCATCCAGTTTCATTAATTGTTGATAGTAAACATCAGAATTGATCGTTTGGTTACTTGGAAGTAGCTTAAAAACCAGAGCCAAGCTCCAATAGTTTCCCACGAGTTGTTAAAGATGTGTGAGGCTTTGCATTATCACTAAACCTTTCCGATTCGACAATTCTGGTCGTTTTTCATTGATTCCTTCATCCAGTTTCATTAATTGTTGATAGTAAACATCAGAATTGATCGTTTGGCTACTTGGAAGTAGCTTAAAAACCACAGTCAAGGTGCAATAGTTTCCCACGAGTTGTTAAAGATGTGTGAGGCTTTGCATTATCACTAAACCTTTCTGATTCGACAATTCTGGTCGTTTTTAATTGATTCCTTCATCCAGTTTCATTAATTGTTGATAGTAAACATCAGAATTGATCGTTTGGCTACTTGGAAGTAGCTTAAAAACCACAGTCAAGGTGCAATAGTTTCCCACGAGTTGTTAAAGATGTGTGAGGCTTTGCATTATCACTAAACCTTTCCGATTCGACAATTCTGGTCGTTTTTAATTGATTCCTTCATCCAGTTTCATTAATTGTTGATAGTAAACATCAGAATTGATCGTTTGGTTACTTGGAAGTAGCTTAAAAACCACAGCCAAGCTCCAATAGTTTCCCACGAGTTGTTAAAGATGTGTGAGGCTTTGCATTATCACTAAACCTTTCCGGTTCGACAATTCTGGTCGTTTTTCATTGATTGCTTCATCCAGTTTCATTAATTGTTGATAGTAAACATCAGAATTGATCGTTTGGTTACTTGGAAGTAGCTTAAAAACCACAGTCAAGGTGCAATAGTTTCCCACGAGTTGTTAAAGATGTGTGAGGCTCTGCATTATCACTAAACCTTTCCGATTCGACAATTCTGGTCGTTTTTCATTGATTCCTTCATCCAGTTTCATTAATTGTTGATAGTAAACATCAGAATTGATCGTTTGGTTACTTGGAAGTAGCTTAAAAACCACAGTCAAGGTGCAATAGTTTCCCACGAGTTGTTAAAGATGTGTGAGGCTTTGCATTATCACTAAACCTTTCCGGTTCGACAATTCTGGTCGTTTTTCATTGATTCCTTCATCCAGTTTCATTAATTGTTGATAGTAAACATCAGAATTGATCGTTTGGTTACTTGGAAGTAGCTTAAAAACCAGAGCCAAGCTCCAATAGTTTCCCACGAGTTGTTAAAGATGTGTGAGGATTTGCATTATCACTAAACCTTTTCGATTCGACAATTCTGGTCGTTTTTCATTGATTGCTTCATCCAGTTTCATTAATTGTTGATAGTAAACATCAGAATTGATCGTTTGGTTACTTGGAAGTAGCTTAAAAACCACAGTCAAGGTGCAATAGTTTCCCACGAGTTGTTAAAGATGTGTGAGGCTCTGCATTATCACTAAACCTTTCCGATTCGACAATTCTGGTCGTTTTTCATTGATTCCTTCATCCAGTTTCATTAATTGTTGATAGTAAACATCAGAATTGATCGTTTGGTTACTTGGAAGTAGCTTAAAAACCACAGTCAAGGTGCAATAGTTTCCCACGAGTTGTTAAAGATGTGTGAGGCTTTGCATTATCACTAAACCTTTCCGATTCGACAATTCTGGTCGTTTTTCATTGATTCCTTCATCCAGTTTCATTAATTGTTGATAGTAAACATCAGAATTGATCGTTTGGTTACTTGGAAGTAGCTTAAAAACCAGAGCCAAGCTCCAATAGTTTCCCACGAGTTGTTAAAGATGTGTGAGGATTTGCATTATCACTAAACCTTTCCGATTCGACAATTCTGGTCGTTTTTAATTGATTCCTTCATCCAGTTTCATCAATTGTTGATAGTAAACATCAGAATTGATCGTTTGGCTACTTGGAAGTAGCTTAAAAACCACAGTCAAGGTGCAATAGTTTCCCACGAGTTGTTAAAGATGTGTGAGGCTTTGCATTATCACTAAACCTTTCTGATTCGACAATTCTGGTCGTTTTTAATTGATTCCTTCATCCAGTTTCATTAATTGTTGATAGTAAACATCAGAATTGATCGTTTGGTTACTTGGAAGTAGCTTAAAAACCACAGCCAAGCTCCAATAGTTTCCCACGAGTTGTTAAAGATGTGTGAGGCTTTGCATTATCACTAAACCTTTCCGGTTCGACAATTCTGGTCGTTTTTCATTGATTGCTTCATCCAGTTTCATTAATTGTTGATAGTAAACATCAGAATTGATCGTTTGGTTTCTTGGAAGCAGCTCAAAAACCACAACATCTTTGTAATCCCACCAAACTAATAGTACGAACTTTTTTTGTTGTATTTCAGCTTTCCATGTGGTTTTTGCTGGTTAATCGTGTTTGCTCCATGATTGTTTTCGAACTATGTTACTTTGTGATTTGTGATCTAAATATCAAGCTTCTTAACTAGCCCAAGACGTTTAAAATTAACCCACAACTAATAGTATAGGTCTCTATCAGTAAAAAGCGAAAGTTTTTGCGGCTAACCATATATATATCGAAATATATAATACTCAGTGACATTTTCTAATTTAAAATTGGAAATTCCTTAGTATCTACATATATCGAAAGCCAAAAACAGGAAGTCGACTACTCGTATCGTCCTTTTGGTCCTTTGTAGTAAGCTTAATGTCATACCCGATAATGTATCGGCATAACACACGCGGGGCCCTTCTTATATGTTATCCTGCGACAACGACCGACTACGGAAACCAAATCCTGGCATAGATACAAGGATTCAGAGTGAAATTTTTATTTAATATAAGGTTACGTAAAAACATGATTTATCGATATTATTGATATGAATAAGCGAGAAACAACAAATTGATAGGCTTAATCAACGTTCACTGTTCATGTACCAGAGCTGAAACGGTGTACTCTAGTGTAGCACAGGAACTGATTAATAATTGCTGAATAATCCAGCTCTTTCGTTGGTGTAGTGTAGTGTAGACGTAGACAAAGACATGGACGGAACCACCTGACACAAAACAACTTTCTATTTCCATTTATATATGTGATTGCCTTGCAATTGAACAAGTATTAAGCTGGGATAAAGTTGGGACAGAGGCTGATGATTCAACGTGAGTCGGTTGATGAGGTGAAGTGAGGCTCCAATAAACTGCGTAGATTTGTGTTCATGCCACAAATTCTCAAGTGGCTTCGGCCTGCATGAGTAAACAGTTCTGCTTCATCTTGGGTGCTCAACTTGTTATTAAATTCTTCCAGTTATCGATTCCCTTTTACCAAAATGAAAATATTTTATTTATAAATAAAACTGCCTACTTTTTATTTTATATTTTTAAATTTCTCTTGTACGAATGAATTTTTTAATTAGTTGCATTTTAATTCGGCGGTACCTTTCGATTTTAACTGAAAAAAAATAACCTAGGATCAAGTAGCCTAGGCAGTGCCAGTGGCGGCATCATAGTCGCATAAATCATTCGCCAGATGGAATATTTTAGAATTTCTAATGCGCCGTACTGTCAACTAAGATATATCGATAAAATATGCACTTCAAATCGGGAGTTGTTGGGACTTGAAAATGCACAAATAATCATCGGAAAGCTAGGCGCGTTTTGTTGAGTTCTGTCGCCATTGACGTACGTTAAGGTTAAGGTTAGGACTAACAGTGGGATATTATACATCGATGGTATCGGTATCGATAATCGATTTTTTAGGTATCGATATCGAGAATCGTAAAATGTTGATACCGCGACACATCTCTAGTATTAATAATAAATAACTTTTGGCTGTCAAAAAGATTTGTTCGCGTTTGATACCCCGTTAATTTGACAAACAAAAACTCGTGTCGTTTGGGGAAAAGAAACATGGAACGTAGATTTGAATGGTGCGCCAACAATTGACAGAAATGTTTGAAAAAATCGTAGAAAACGACAATATGAAATCAGTTCAAACAAAAACATTTTTGAACAGTCAAAACATCGAAATTTTTTCATCCACTTTTCCCAATATCCTCGCGATAAATTCGAGTATGTTCCATCCATGTTTCGATACTTATTATAAATATACATAAGGGTCCCTTCGAGATTCAGATAATTACAAATTGAAAATAGTTTAATGTATTGTTTTAAATTATTTTGCGTGGGAATAGCGAAGCGGCCAAATGAGGGCTGTTTGTATTAATGATATTTAAAAAAAAAATTGATGGTATGTATAAGTCAATCGGCGCCGTATATTTTGATAAAAAAAACACGAAATGAGAGATTTATTTTCATATAAATCAGTTTTAATTTCATTTTCTCTCGTTCACTTCAATGCTATACGATATACAGTTAGATATAGAATATGGTTCTTTTTAATGAAAAAAAATTCATTCAGGGACGTTATTTCAAGTCCATAGAGTGCTACCAAGGTCTCATAAAGAGGCCTTGATACAGGATTTCAAATTTTACGTTTTTTTTGTTAAAAAAAGTGTAATATTATGAACGCTGCTTTTTCAAAATTCAGCAGATATTACGAGATTTTTTATAAACCGTAGATGGTAAATAGCGGTTGTTACTACTTCTTTGTCTTCCCGGAACCGATTAAGCGTCTTCTAAATGACATTTCGGCATTCATTTAGTCGATTTCAAGAAATAATTTCAAATAAAACTTTCAGGTCTCAATAAATTTTTGACTATTGAAAATGTTATTACAAATACTCTTGTAAAACAAAAATCGGTTTAGAAACGTAAATAAAGAGCCCGTCGTATCAATTACAGAGCTGTACTTAATATAACAAGCGAATATAATTTCAGTAAAATTAAATACGAACATGAATTTTCATCTTTGACAAAAACTGTTATCAAAAAAATCACTATCAATTCCACAACGGTTTAGATCTTGTCTGTATTTTTAATTTTAATATTTTTTCTATAATCATGTATAATACCCCATTTAGTAATTCCAAGGGATTAATTTTTTGTATATTGTTGTTGTTTATCTATACTTTCAAATGTTTCACTGATTTTCAAAATTAAATATTGTAATGCGAACCTGGACAAATTGTTTACTATTCATTTCGTTGATCGTCTCTTATGTCTATTAAAAAAAATGATTTTTTTTTCATGAAATCATCGTTTTTTTTTCATTCATAATATTCGTATCTTAACAAACTAATAAGGTGATGGACCGTAACGCATCATTGTTGTTTCGAAAGAATATCGTTGTTTTTTTTTGTTGTTTCTTCTTTTTCGGTTCAGGTATAGGTGGTTCACCGCATCGAACGCATTGTGAACGAGCCACACACTTCCCGCCAGTAATGAGGTACGTGCGTTCAAATGAACAAAAACAATGGTTCCGCTTCACTTGTCGATAATATACCATCTCATCATCATCTTCCTAAACTTGTTTCGTCTATCGATATCGACACGTGAAAGCGTGAAGTTGATAGAATAACGATTATTTGAATATTTGAGTCAATCAAAAAAAATATTGCATTCGATTTGTTATATTTAAAGAATATAGTCCGGACAAATTGGACCAAAAAATAAAAGTGAAGTTACATCAATTCGCAATAAGTTGAAAATCGGTGAAATCGTTCAAAATATGATTATAAATAAAATCAGAAAGTTACTCATCCCTTCCTTTTTTGCAAAAAAATTTATTCGAGGTCAAAGGTCGAAAAAATGAGTTTTTTGCAGTTTTCAGCAAAACGGTCAGTTTTATCATAAAAATACCTCAGACAAAAATTGTAGATCATAAAATTATCTATAAAAAACGTATCGACACTTTTTTTTCTACGAGCCACCGTTTCTGAGATATAACGATTCAAATAGTTGTAAAAGTTGTAATATATGTCAAAATATTTTTCTATCGATCATTATAACTTACACTTCAAATATAAAATATACATAAGTTATAACTTTAAGAATATCAGGTAAAAAGGAACCCAGTCTGCATTTTACAGGGGGGTAAAATGATTGAAAAACAAAATTTAGTTCAATGTGCTGTTTTTGAAAACAGTTATTCAACTCGACAAGAAATTACCACTAACGGCATTCGCTTTCTTCTTTCTATGTACGGAGCTCCTAAAAAAACGACCCGCTTAGATAAATATAGAAGATATGGAAGTTTCGTTAAACATAAGTACCAAAAGTAAAAAAGCAAGTTCAATTAGCTTGTCTTCCTCCAACCTCAGTTGCTGCTCATCAACATCTTTTTCGGGTATACAATTACCAACTAGACCAGGGATGGGGAATCTACGGCCCGCGGGCCATCTCCGACCCGCAAAGCGTTGAAATCCGGCTCGCGACCAGCAAACAAAAATTAAGTACAATTACATTCTCACGAATTGGCAGTAAAAGCAGTACACATCGGGCATAAAACCCGTAAGTCCAACTGTCGTCGAATGCACTACTCATTTGAACCAACTATTTTTGAACACCAGCAAATTGGAATTTTGTAAGTCCTTATCTAGGACACAATACCCAAATTAGTTTCCCTCGCCCAGAAAATAATGGCTATGTTTAGTACAAGCTATTTGTGCGAACAAACGTTTTCAATAATGAAAAACGAAAAAATGAAATAATGAAAAAACACCAGCGCCCCTCAATCTTCTAGTTTATAGCTAATTAATGTTAAAAAATTAATTGAATGTTATTAAAAGTACATACCATAACCACCGACGAAACCGTCAACGCCTAAAAAGTTTCGTTAGTTATTTGTCAAAATTTCGGAGGTAAATTATGAGAAATGTAAAGTTTCAATAAAATCGATAACAAAAAACTTATTTAATAGATATACGCAAAAAAGAAAATCAGAATATATCGTAGATTTTCCCCAAAATAATCATTATTCTGTTACTTATATAAGACAGACATCCCAATATCGGGAAAATGGATTGAAAGATCACAATAAAAACATTTGTTGTATACGTAAAAAGTTTCAATTCCTTCTAGCATATCGATGGTCTAATTGAACCACGTGATGTACCATATAAATTTTGGTAAAATACTGGTTTATGTCAACCATTGGGAAAGGGACAACGGCGGTTAAAACGGGACCAGTGACTTGTACCGATGACTTCCACGAGAAAATGAATGTCGACGTCTTTAAATATCTATATATATACGTAGTAATATTCCTGGGATTCAATATTTTAATATTATGTCTTGATTGATTACCACGTAAGATCAAAGAACTTGATGTAACTTTCGCATCCAGCATTTAGTCCAGACCTTGCACCGTCAGATTACTATTTATTCAAATCCATGGTGATACATATAATACGATGGGGTATATTTAGAATATTAAGATTTTCTTTTCGTATGATAATTTAATGGATAAACATTTGACATTATATATGAGACACTCTTTATAATACGGTAAAAAAATTGTGACATGTGCTTATCGTCTCAATAAAGAACTTCATTAGTTTCTTCACATTTATGAAAATCCATCTTGTTGCGTATCTGAAACCGCGCTACGAGAACAAATTATTTTTTTTTCTCAGTTCATTCTTTTGTTATAAACCGTATGAAAAAAAAAACTACCACACTTTTTTTTTCCACAATGACCGGCAATTATTTTCTATATGAAAATAACTCTCGAGAAAATGAAAAAGAATAACTAACCAAAAAACCGCAATTGGTAATGGATTCAGATATTTTTACAAAGCTCATCTTAGAACAAAACAACAGGAACGGACTAGCGTCAAATGTATGTAAAACGTGATGAAATAAAATGAAGAATTTAAATATATAAAACGAGTAGCACTAAATGAAAATTCCGACGCGAAAGGCTGCAAATTCATACTTCATCCCTTATAGTGTAATTCGTGCGTATACTAGGGAGTAAATGTTAAATTTCCGTCCCTGTAACTAGAGACCAAGGTATGAAAATAAAGATTACTAGATAATCCACAAAAAAAATAACTTTCATCTTATACATATTATAAATAACGATCCCTTACGAAATAGTACAGCGTTTAGTTCCCAGTGGTGTTCCCAAAGTGGTCTAAGTGCACCCCCAGGGGTCCACGGGAAACTCTCCAAGAGAAGCATCTTGAATTTCGATAGGTAAATCCGGTTTTATTGACGAGTTAGTAATATTGTTTAAATGTATCAACTAAAACTAGGAATAAGTATTTTGAAAGTGGTTTACGAGTAAAAAAATTTAGAATCTTCTATTATATAGAATAATAATTTAAAAAAAAACTATTCATTCAATTAAATTTGGTTAATAATTTTTTTAATTCAAGTCGTTACGGCTCTGTACCATCGAGACTAATTTTAAAATGAATTTGACTAAGTTTTCGATGAATTTCAAGCTTATTTAATACACGAGGATGACACGGTTTTTATTATACTTGATCCTATCTTTTACGTATTAATTTTAAATAACCTCAAATTTTTTTTTCGTCGCGATATCAAAACCGCAATAAAAATCTCCGTATCACTTTTGATTTTAAACTATCCGTGAGCACCATCTTCACATATTTTCAATTTTAATAATTATAACTTATTTCTTTGAAACGCAGATGGCGCAGCTAAATCGTTTTCGAAAGAAATATAAACAAATCTATATGTATCAAAATTGACACTCAATATCAAATATACAATTTTTAAAAAATATAAATATTACTTTGTTTTAACTTTTTTTTATTATTTTTCGATTATAAGATATAATTATATACTACTACAGACATCTATTGCTGATTGACGAAACTATACGACTAAATAACATTTAAAATTATGAATACCGACTTTACCGATATAGTAGTTTGCGTTTAAATGTAGTAGATGTCGCTACTGTCATAATTAAGTAGGAAATTGTTAGTTAAACTGATGTTTTGATACTAGATGGCACGCTATATTCTTGAAGCGTGGCCTACTAAATAAGCGAATGAATATAAAATCATATTTCGACGTTGTCATGTTTAGAAAAATGTATATATGCTAAGACAATTGACTTTTTTTTTTAACTCGCTGATATAAAATATTTTACGTATTATATAATGTATGAATATTGATTTATTCGTTATAATTGGTTGTTCTAAATAAATATTTTAAATTTTATTATTGACCTTTTTACAAATGTTTATTGTACATTTTCGATTTAAATAATATAGAAAAGAATTTGTGAATAGTCTCCATTTTTATTGAATGTGAGGAAACGAAAAAAAAAATTCGAAAAACTGTTGTTTCATGTAATCAACGATTCGTTTTATTTATTTTTTATATAAATATGAAAGATTTGTTAATAATATAAATATTAAGAATTAATAACAAGTTAAAACTCATAAAAAGCCTTTTTTATTCGTGCTTCAACAAAGTTCAGTATTTTGTAGATTTAAATCCGGCAACGCTGTGTTATAAAGTTTTTATTGTGGACGTGAAATCAATACTTTCATTTTAACGTTATGTAACCGAATTAGCGCCAAGAAACTGGAACCGGTCGGTCTTTTTTTTAAGATTTAATCAAGTAGCTTAGATTTGTTATTTTTTTTTCAATTCAGAACGAGTAAATGATTCGTAAAAATGTTTTAGAAATATCAGGTATTTAAATTTTGTATAAAAGAGCTCGAAAAAGTTGAAAGAAAAGAAAATATGAATAAAAAATATATTTAGAATCATAGTTTTGAAAATATTGCAGAAATTGTGGATATTTGTCTCTTCGTGATAAATAATGCGACTTAACAGTAATTGCATGGTCATGAATGTGAAAATATGGCATTTGCACTTTTCTAACGAATCTTTTTTCCTTATTACGTTCGAAAAAGTATCTTTGATTACTATAATAGTCAGAAAAAGACTTTTCCCATAAACTCACACAAAATACGTTGTAATTCATTCTATCATTTACGTATTATAATATAGTCTCAATTAAATTCATTAGAATAATGAATTTTCAACCATTAACAACCATCTATACCTTCCCACTTTTATTTATTGATCTAAATCCCATAAACTAACCCTTTTCCTATTATGGATACTTCTGTACGTTCTCCCTCCTACAATATAAAAAAAAATTAACGACAACCATCAACCATCGTATTATTGTACCCCATTTTAATGACCCCCATGGAAAACGCCATAAAAATCCGGCCAGATGTTCCCATTTATAACCTCACCTCTTCTATCAAATACTCTAGAACAAATTTCGCATCTGCGACTGGTGGAAACGATAACAAATCGGAGTGTGAGGGACGGCGCGGCTCCGCCTTCTGCGTCTGTCCTCTTTGCACTCATTGGTTTATTTCATCGATCTTTTTCGGGTGGGGTATTACCTTTGTTGGTTAAATCCCAGATTAATTTCCATGTCGTTTAAATAGGAAAATTGTTGTTATTTTTGGATTTTGACAAAAGATTTAAGAAGCTGTCAAAAAGGACGGTTTATTTTGTTTTAGTGCTTAGCTCTAAATATTACGGTTCAAACGATATAACAATTTTTATATTTCTTTGCTTGGACAGTCGTTGTATCATATTTTCTACATTTCAGAAAGTTTTTTGAAAAATCTGTTTTCATAATAAAAGAAACTCGATGTAGTTAAATATGTAAGAGTTGTACAAAACAGAAATTAAGAAATATCCATACAGAATAGATTAAAATTTTTATAAATTTGTTTTGTTATCAAAAACTATTAATTTTTAATAATTAAATCGACAAAAGGTTATGGGTTATACATATTATAACCGTTATTTCGTCTCTATCGTTACATTTCAATTCCCATGGAAATATTATATTTCTAAGGCAAGTAACAATCAAAAAAATCATAAATTTCAGTAGTTACACAAAATGGATGATAATTTGTTCGATTTGTTCAATGTTCAATGACAGTTTGAACGTTGTACGCACTGATATACTTAATTAACATACTATTTATTTATTTTATTATAGATAAACCAATTATGTAATCTCTAATAAAATCAAATCCCTTTTATTGTAACAAATCGCACGCCGCTGTAAGCGTATATCTAAACAGTAAACCGATACCCCAAAGTAGAATAAAGAAAGACAACTACAATGCGATTTAATACTTGAAGTTTTTATGAAGCATCAAAAGTGGAACGAAGAGAAAGCGACAACGGCAACCTTATAAACGGAGAGAGAGATAAACGGTCTAAAAATAAACGGCAACGTCGCCGGTTTACGATAACAGCAATGTTTGCTGTTCGTCGAATGTTCGCGTAAACTCGTACAACCTCGTCTAGTTTATATAATTACTTTTGAATCATAGACAAGCCGGCTGATAAAGTGTTCAGGACCGGCTTTAAAAAATTTTCATTAAATAATATATCAATTATTTTGATAAATATATAAGGGAACGCAAATGTGGAAAAAATGACTAAGTAGATGTTTTAATGCATATATTTGTACAAGAAATTAATTGTTCGGTACGTAGATGAGGAAAAATCATTTAAGTTTGAATGTATGTCAGTGAATTTCATTCTATATCGTTATAACCTAACTACATAGTCAGTATTTTTGAAAATAATGATGATTTGAGAAGACGCATAATAGATATTTCTGTTTTTATCTTCTTTAGTTTCAAACATTTTTGCTAATGTTTTCACTTCCTTTTGTGAAAGTTTTCATTCGGAATTTTCATTTTTTTTAGATTGTCACATCCAAGATATATTTTTCTGCATATTCTGTAAATTGGATTTTCTTCATATGTCAAAATTTCTACACCTCAATTGACGAGTACAATTGATGGAATTGCACTGGAATGACCACTGTATAATTACGAAGTAAACCAGATTGGACTGGTTTTGGCACAGATAAAAGGAGTATTAAAATATAAGTGTACATCCGAAAATACTTTAATTATTTATTATATATTATTAGTGCTTCAACATTTTATTACGCTTTTATCCATATAAATAAACTATAGATGATTTTGTAACTCATTTTCTCCAAATTTAGTTCGTAATATTTATTGGTGTGGAAATTTAAACGGATACGTCTCTGGATATGTGCATATGTTTCAACTAGTAGTACAAGTCACAAATCTCAATCTAATTTCACATTCAACATAAATATTCAAGGGTTTAAAGTTCGACGGTCACCGAAACCAGCCAGCCGTCTACGACCTTTCTGATTAAACACTTGAGTACATGTTTTATCTCTTTTTACATGTCTTCTTTATTGGTATTAAAAAAAGATAAGTATACAATTTTTATCAATTTAGGAAGCACAAAAAATGTAAATAGCTGAATCGTTGAAGATTATTGAGGATTTTCCTTAAAAATCACGTATTTATATGTACAAGGAAAGTCGTTTTTCAACGTAATTTAAGCTCCATAGATTATTCCCGCCGATGTTCAATAAGTTCGTAAAAATAACCATCAACTGCAGATATCACCTCTTCTTTTCCAGAAAATCTTTGACTACGAAGCCATTTTGTCAAGTCTGGGAACAGAAAATAATCCGAAAATAATTTTATTTGTCCCATTATGAGCAAGCGTGGTTTTTCTTGTCAGATACAAGGATGTTTGCGATCTAACCACACTTTTGGTGCGATCAGTAATGCTCGGGAGCATAGAGCAATTATCTTGTATGAATTTTGGTCGTCCACCACCGTTTTCGCTTTTTATTTAATTTCTTTCGAATTTGTAATAAAAATAGGTCAACCTGAAAGCAAGAACTGCCACAAGCTCGTCGTCCGCCATGTTTGCATTATGGACGTTCGCCAAGTATGTGGATGGGTGTTTATGTACTTCTGGGACCTTCCTCGTATAAAAAAGAAATTTGTTGAGTTCTGTTATTTTGAAATTAAACAAATAAATTATGTTGAATTAAAATACTGTAATTTTTACCAGAATTGATATATTTTAATGAATGAAAAGACGAGGTAACGTCTAATTTTTCGTAAATATTCTCGTCGGCGTACGATTCATTCCACAGGGTGTTCTGTGTAGAAGCTCAGTTTTTATTCTTTTTATTATTCACTGTACATAACAAAAAAAGATGTAACTGATGACGGAATCTGAATAAAATGTTTCCGAAGATTAAAGCAACAATTTACGAAAGAAATATTAAGAGAACTCAATTATTTATCTTAGAAATACTATATTATTATTATTTTAAATAATTCAAATCGTATATGTAAGAATGAACCTTGTTCAATAGCTTATTAGGTGATTTGTAGAAAAGTTCGTGAAAGAAATCTTGTACTCAACCGTTCAATTTAAAAACTTTCCTAATAACGAGACATTTCCAAGATTTATTCACCGTTTTATTAAAATTTGAATTATAAGTTTCCGTCATCCATTTCAGTATTTGAAAATTTGTTTTTTCGTATTAAATTCAGTCTAATAGAACGATTAGGGTGATTTGACATTTTTAAGCAAATATTTGGTAGACATTTTAGGGGAAGAAGAAGGCGTTGAGACAAATACCTAATCCGATCCTGTTGGGGTTATGTATAAATATAAGGTTAGGTTCTTTTTACTATTTACTATCAAATATTATAATAAGTTGTATTTGAATCTTACTTACATTAAAATGATCCAGGCAATGAAAACAATTACATCTCGCAGAATAACCGAGAGATTAACTGTCGTATTTATTTAGTACCATATGTTTGGTGTTTTATGACGTCATGCAATACGGCGGCCTTACTAAATGTTTAAACTACTTACAAAACTTTAAAATTTTCAATAATTTTTTTCTCTATAAATATTGATCATGGAATTAGAAAAATATATATTAAAAATTGTACATAAAGTATCTAAAATTATTTTTTTTCAAACCTTGAAAGTACCTACTCCATACTGTATTTGTTATTAACAAAAAATGGGCTCAACCGGGATTTGAACCCGGGACCTCTCGCACCCAAAGCGAGAATCATACCCCTAGACCATTGAGCCGGAATAATTATTATATTTTTTATGTAAGTTTTAAATACTTTCATTTTTTATATAAAAGTGGGTTATTTATATTAAAAACTAGTTTTTTGGATTGTAGTCAAGTATTATGAGAATTTGTAAATATCGCGGCTCAATGGTCTAGGGGTATGATTCTCGCTTTGGGTGCGAGAGGTCCCGGGTTCAAATCCCGGTTGAGCCCATTTTTTATCTTATTTTATTAATTTTAATAATATTAATTTGATTTTTAAATATAATTTTCATTTTTTTAATAATTGTAAATTTCGTGGTTGAAATTTCTTTTTAATATAAAAATTCCACGACACTGTTTACTAATAACCAGTTGAGTACCTCTGGTGTCAGTAAACAAATACCTACTCTATTGAAGTGGCGTCTGCTTGTTGTCTCTTTTTAATCGGATTGTAGTGAATGTATGCGAGAGAGATGAGAAGTGTACTAAAGTTTAGTTTCGTTACTTCTTAGAAATAGCACATAATTGAGAGCGAGGTAAATTTTATCTTTTCAGATGTGTTAAATTCCTTAAAAATACGGGGAAAGGTGAAAAAAAAAACGATAAATAAACTATGAGTTTTTTTAATGAAAATTGTAAAATGATATTTTACATTTTTCTTAGAACTAACTAATTTACATTATTATAATACACCTTGGTTGCATTCAAATTAAATACATTTAACAATACTTTAAATACAGAAACGTTAACAAATTTTTCTTTAAATAAAAACAAAATATAATGTACAACAAATAATTTTGATTTTGAAACTGAAAGAGAATTTGAAAAATATTTATTATCCTTGGTAATTATGTTATATTGATTAGAAAAAAAATATACGGGGAATGATTAAAAAGTCAGTATGAACGATGTATTTAAAAGTGAATTGATTTATCATTTTTTAAAATTAACTCAATTTTACCGAAATGTTTTTTAAAATCAAAGTTTTTGATTAAATTTTTGTTTTACATAAAGAAATTATTTTTAGATAATCGAAAATTGTAGCTTCTTTTTTCAATTATTCACCAAATTATGAAGAAAAAAAATAATTTACTACATTTTTTGAGGTTATAAATACTAAATGTCAAATGTCCACGTTAAATACAAATAGAGGTGGCCGCATTCTTAAACGTCAAGCTGTCAAAACTGACGTTTTATAAAATCTAATTCATCTAGCAAGCAAAAAATAGTCAACTACATGGAAAGTAATTTTAGAAACACAAAATGACCGATTGGAAATTTAAAAATCTGTATTTTAACAAGAAAATTTTCGGGGATATATAATTTTTTTAATTTTTTATTGCGATAACTGAAAAACTTATATATGGAAAATACTGGGAGCGATTGGGAAAAAGAAAAAAAAATACAAGAAACCAGCTAGGAACTAAAAATGAATAACAAGAATGACGAAAAAGTAGACGTTAGAAAAAAGGTAGAAAAAAGAAGATAGATTCATCAAATGTAATAAATAGAAACAATTATTTATTGCAAAGGAGCAGAAAAACAAAAGGAAAATGAAAATGGGGAGAATTGACAACAAGATCGAAAGACATATTAACAGAAAGAAAAACATCTTTAAAATGTTGAATATATGATAGAAAGAACATAATTCCAATCATAATAATAAGAAAATTGAATGTTTGATGGTCGAAATGTGAAGATGAAGATGAGGTTTTAAACTGAATTCGTGAAAAAAATTTACGTGAATAGGCCAAATAGTGGAAGAAGTACGATAATGAAGGAGTCGCGGATAGAAAAGGTTGCTACGAAGAACGGAAAGCGGTTCAACAGATGGAAGAAGCATTTGCTAAAAAACAAAAACAAATCGATGAATAAATACGAGATTGAAAAAAAAAATATTCGAGACTGAAAAACGTGAGAAATTTTCAAACATTTCTCAAAATTTGACGAGATAAGAAACGATTTTGACTAATTTGGAAAAAAAAAAACGAGAAGAAACATAGGAAATGCAAAAAAGAGAAAATGGGAACTTAAAAACGTGAACAAATCTCGTAGCAAATAAGACAAAGCGAAAATTGCAAAAATCATCATAATAAAAATTCGAATGGATTTATAAGAAAAGTTGAAGGAAATAGAACAAAAACAAACAAATTAATGAATACGAAATTGGAGTACAAGATTAGAGAATTGAAAACGAGAGAAATTTTATTTTAATTTATTTTAAAGATTACTCAGAATTAGACGAGATACGAAACGATTTTGACAAATTTTGAGAAAAAAACGAGGAAAACCATAGAAAAGTCAAAAAAGAGAAATAAACATGAACAAATCTCGTAAAAACCGAAAGAACGAAACGGAAATTGTAAAAAACAAGTGAATTATTAGAAAAAAATCATCATAATAAAAATCGGTCTGATTTTATGAGGAAAATTAAAGAAAATAGAAAAAAAAAACAAACAAATTAATGATTACGAGATTTATGTAAACGATTCGAGAATGAAAAACTCGAGAAATTTTTAGACTTTAATGAGAATGAGCAACGATTTTGACTAATTTTGAGAAAAAAACGAGGAGAAAGAAAGAAAAAGTAAAAAAAGGGAAAATGAGAACTTAAGAACGTGAACAAATCTCGTAGAAAAGAAGACGAAGGAAATTTGCAAAAAGAAAAACAAATAAATTGTTAAAAAAATTAACATTTTAAAAATTCGAATGGATTTATAAGAAAAGTATCAAGAAAATGGAACAAAAACAAATAAATTAATGAATACGAGATTGATGTAAAAGATTCGAGACTGGAAAACGAGAAATATTTTCAAACATTACTCAGAATTCGACGAGATAGGAAACGATTTTGATTAATTTTGAGAAAAAAAAAACGTAGAAAAAACATAGAAAAAGCAAAAAAGAGGAATAAACAAGAACAAATCTCGTAAAAATCGAAAAGATGAAGCAAAAATTGCAAAAAAAGAAAAAAGAAGAAAAGTTAAGTTAAAGAAAATGGAACAAAAACCATCAAATTAAAAGTAAAAGATTCGAGACTGGAAAACGGGAGAAATTTCTAGACTTTTATGAGAATTGTATGAGAAACGATTTTGTCTAATTTTGAAAAAAGAAAACGCGGATACAAGACATTTAGTTAAATTTTCTAAACATGGAATGGAAACACAAAAAAAAAATAATAATAAATTAAAATAAACGAACGAGACTAACGAACGAACGAACTAGAACGGAACCGCTTCAATTTTCCTTAGTCAACAAATGATTCTGCGAAGTTTTCTGCAAATTTTGCAAATACTTTTCGTACTGCATCAACGAACCCTGATTCATATTCAACCAATTCTGTCTATTTTGTATTTCGAAATGTTTCAAAAACATCGCGTGCTGTATAGCCGCCAATTGATTACCGGGATGATTCAAACCGTAATTCAAATTAGCCGTCAATTGCGCCAAATTCTGGATACTGTATCTCTCCAATATCTGATTAGGACTGAGAGGAGTCGTCTGCGAAGTACTACTACTACTACTACTCGACGACGGTTTCGGCGGCGAGACGCTCGAAGTCGCTAAATGCCCCGACGGGGGTTTATTCGACTTTGGGGAGTAAGTGTTGACTTTCAATTGTTCCATCATCGGGGCGTACATGTGTTTTATCATCGGCGACGATTTCGGCGACGGCGACGACGACGACGCTTCGTCTTTTTTGGTAACAGCGCCGCCTTTACTCGGACCAACGGATATCGTGTAATTCAATCCTAGAGCGTTCGAATGTAAATTGTTCAAAGTAGTTTGACATTTCCGTTTATCCACCGCGTCCGATGTCGAATTTTTACTATTCGATAATCTCGGTATCGGTATTTTTGGTGTAGTCGTCGTCGACAACGTCGTCGTCATCGTCGTCGTCGTCGTCGAATCTATTTGATTCTTCTCCATTTCCATTTTCGTTTTTTTATACAACTTCGTCGTTATCTCCATCAAATTCCTCTTGTTATTATTATTATTATTATTATTATTATTATTATTATTAGAAGTGCTTGTAACTTCGTTGTTAGATTCTTTTTCCGGCGACGAAATATCCGGTTTTTTAATGGATTCTTCGAATATTTTTTGAAATGATTGCGGCGATCTGGGATTCAATTTATTTTCTTTCGGTACGTTGAGGAGTTTGTTGGTTAATTCAGGTACTGGTGACGGTTGTATATTGAATTTAGTCGGTTTCGTAGGAATGGAAAATTCTTGTTTCGGTCCGATTATTTGGGAAACCGTCGTCGATATCGGAATTTTTTCGGTTAAACTTTTCGCTATTTCCGCCAAATCTTCGTCGACTTTTTGTTCGCTATCCGCGTTTATGCGGAAATTCGTATCTCCTTTAATCGGTTTAGTTTCGTCGGGTAATTTTAATATTTCGATGTAATTCTTCACCGGCGGTATCATCGGGGTGGGTTTATTAGTTTCCGTACCGTTTTTTATTGTTATAGATAGAGAAGATGGTATTTTGCAATTTTCTATTAAAGATTGTAAACCGGGCGTTGATAATTTCGGTTTGTTTTGTAATATTATTCTCGTTACCGGTTTCTTTTCCGTTTTTGATTTTTTTATAGGAGATTCTCGTTTAGGGGGACTCGAAGTTTTTCTTTTTGTCGTTTCTTCTTTATTTTTTAATTTCGGACTAGTTTTTGCGGTTAATTCGAACGTTTTCAAAAATTTTATTTTTTCTTCGTTTTCCGTACTATCGTTTTCTGTTTCGAGTTTTTTATTATTATCGTTGCTTTTAACTGTTTGTTTTATTATATTAAAACCGAGAGATTGTCCGTCTTTATTGGAAAGTTTTTGAATTTTCGTGATTATTTCCATGTTATTACTTCTATTCAGCGTTATATTCGTATAAACGGAATTCTTTTGATTTTGTACGTTATTTTTTAAATGTCCCGATACTTCCGGTTTCACTACACTATTTTTTATTTCGTTTGTATTGGTAACACTTATATCATCTTTTATCGCTTTATCCTTTTCGGGATCCTTCTTTATTTTCAAAACGAAACGTTTCGTACTTTCTTCTGTATTCTCTTGATAATTATCACTGTTTATTTTAGTTTCTTCTTTCACTTTAACATTTTCTTTGTTACTATTTAATTGTTGCTCGCCGATTTTGTCGCTATTAATTTCACAATCACTTGTTTCCGCTTTAATTTTTGTGTTTATTTTATCACAACCGTTGCTTTGCACTTTGTTGTCTTGTTGTTTGATCGCTTTCGAATTTTTCTTGTTCAAAACGTGTTCCTTTCTTCTAGAAGCCGCTCCATTGTTTCTGGAAGATCTCAAAGGTAATTGTACCAACGTTTCGTTGGTATTTTTGGAATCGAAATAATCGAATCGTTCGGAGACTTTATTCAAATCGGTTATGCGGAAAAAGAATTTCATCGGTTCGTTCTGTAACAAATTAAAGTTTCTAAATATATTATACGAAAAAAAAAAAATAAAAATTAATAATTCCCTTACCCTTTTCCACGAATAGATATAAGCGATATCTATCAAAGTATAATGGTCGGGAAGAGGTACTCTTTTATATAAAATATCAATCTGAAACAAAAATACGAAACGTGAGTAAAAAAAAAAGAGAAAACACCGTTTAAAACTTACGTAAAACAAACTGGTATCTACATTATATTTATTTCTAACAAATTTCTTCAATACGTCTACTCGACACATCCCTGGACACTGCAAATACCGTTTCATGTGAGTTTGGTTGTCTTCTATAGATATTTCGTCGTTTTTTATGCCAGGTAGTTTTATAGCTCCTGGTGAAGAATCCGAACTGCAACAACGAAAAACTATTTCATACAACAACTTCATACTAAATCAATGTTTATTTTCCTAATCCTTTTCATTCAAATTGATTAATTTCATATTTTTTTCGCACATATTACATAGTCATCAAGATACGGGTGACGTACCTACTGAGCTCCGATACGAATTTGAAGTTTTAATGTTGGCAATGACAACCTGTCACTGTCAAACAAAAAAAAAACAAAATTTTGACAGAAATAGGTATTTTGTGAATAGTACAAGCGACAAACAAATATCGAAAACTATAAACATAACCTCAAAATTTTAACTGTTATTACGTATTTTTTCGTACGCGTATGATCAATTATTGCAAATTTCAAACTAGAAATATACGAGGGTTGCTACTGAAGTTATATAGACAAATAAAAACAAATATTTATAATTGGATATAGTTTTTTCGTTTTTAAAAATATTCTCCATGAAGATTAATCACTTTTGCACGATTTTCATCGCATCAACTGCTTCTTCAGGTATAGAAAAACGTCGAACTCACAATTTATTTATTTTTGTGCCAAATGACTCAAGAATTCGATGTTTCGACTATTCAAAAAGGTTTTTGTTTGTACCGATATGTAAGAACTCGAATTATTGTTGTGCATCGTTACAACGACCGATTTTGGACGACCTTCACGAAATTTATTCTGTAGCAAAGCGCGACCACGATTGAATTCCGAAAATCAGCAAAATACGGTGGCTGGTGATGATTCTTCATCACCAAAAGTCGATACGAGTTGATCGGCACGCGACAATGTTCGTGATTTATCAAAAATAAACTACTCAAATAGCCCTCGTATGAGTACGTTGACCATTAAAAATGTCAAATTTGACATTTCTACATCAGTGTTGCCATATCTCAAAATTTAAGTAGCAACCTCTGTAAGAAATTCAATTAAATGAAAAAAATATTTGAACTACAACCATTTTTATTATTGTGAACCACAAGATGGGTGATTTTTTAACTTTACTCAGCATTTCAAAATTAGCAAGCGTCATAATTTCATTTATTATGGGCATAATCGAAATTTTTGAAACAAATTATTTGTGGCCTCTTTTGCTACTTTACGTAATTCTAGACGTGTGCAAATTAATTCTGCACCCATTTTCTTGTATTTTTTGAGTAAACTTTAAATTATTTTTCATTTGACGTGTGCGCTAGTCGCTTGCGACAAAATATTGGTAGATTTTATACTCATAGAAGTTTTCTCGCATCTTTAAAACAATGGGCAATTATTCCATACCCAATGGGAGTGAGCACGAGATAGTTGTGAGGTTTCGACATCACACCATTTAAGACAACGACTTTGAATCCTTAAACGGTTCCAGTAACGGCGTAATACGTAGAAGAAAAGAAAAATTATAGTACGCCGACAATTACACAGACTTTAACGCTGTGCACAAGTTAATTGATTAATTACGTGTAAGTGTAAAAAAAATGCAACCAGCAAATGTATAAATTACGAAATCCCATCTTTCTTTTTGGAAATTAAATATTAAAAATTTAAAAATCGAAGAAAAATGATAGATTAACGATGGGATGTTCCTTGATACTAGGTTTAATAGATATCTAAGATTGTCCAACATTTTTTTTTCGCGTTAATGAACTTCTTGATACTTAAATACATTATTTAAGCTAGTCTACATTCTTAAAAGTAAATTAGCAACGAAAAAAAAATGATTCTCATCATGAAATAAAACTTAAAAGTTAAATATGAGCTAGTGACCTATTGATTTACATCATTTTACAATTAAGTTTTAAACATTTGACGTTTGTGGCGAGCACTCCCATTAAAGAACATTCGATTGCTTCAACATTTAACTTAGTACGTCAAATTTCTGTATAAATAAATCTAAACACACTTTAACGAAATTTTTCTTTCATGTTGTCAACCGAAAGTCGAAACGGCGTCTTACAAACCATAAATAATAGTAACCATTATTTGTTTACCTTAAACTCAAAACTTGCAATTACTGTGAATTATTTCTTCGTCGTTTATGATTTTAATTTAGTCCCATTTGTGATTTACACTTTTTCGACCAAAAAATAGATGAAACTCGTGCTTCAGTGATCAATGCCGCCCGGGCAGCTCAGAACAAATCTAGGGATGTGTTTTTGACTAGTTATACAGCAGAAAAAGAGTATTGAGTGAAACTGAACTTTTTGGAAGGGTGGAAAAGCGTCTTTTAAGGCGTCAAAATAAAATTAAGTCAGCAAGCAATATCTTAGTTCCACTTTACGTCTTTGGAATGAGAATGGAACCAAATAGACGACGATTTTTTGTCTAAATTGTACAACGAAATAATAAAATTAAAAGAAGATAGTACATCTTGTTTTTTGTTTGAACAATATCCGCAAAAACACATCGTTATTAATACTTGTCATGCTTACACTTGTCTTCTCAACTAGTAACAATTGGACTCGCTTAAAAACGTATATATCTCTTTCCAACCCCTTGGATACGGACGAAAATCCATTAGAGTGAAACGAATTAACGTATAGAAAGAGAACGAATGAGTTGGTTGTGCAGATGCTTTCGGTTAACATAATGAGAGCCGGAAACCAAGGGCGTGCTATTGACATGTGGGCCACCAGTTATTATTATATTTCGATGTCTCTCCTTCATAGAAACACCAACGCTAGTTTCGGGGCTTCTCACTCGTGACAAGCAGTACCGTATTCGAAGATTCAATAAAAATACAAAAATTTTTTTATATTGTATTGTTTTATGTCATATTTAAATCTAGAATCGTTTAAATGCCTTTTTTGGAAACGCTTTTACTGAGTTGATGATTTCGGGAGTTATCAACGTCAAAGGACGTCCCACATAGGGTCATCTCCCATTAGTTTTCATCCCTAGCTAAACAATTTTCAATCGATGAATATGATTGACACAAATCACCGTAAACAGCCTTCATTCAGTGTTAGTTTTAAGTGAAAAATTTAATTTGAGACATTTTTTAAAACAACTTGATCGAGTGGTCGTTCGAGCTAGCGAAACTCAAATTTAATAAACGCCTCATCGTTGGTGGTGACGTCAAATGACACGTCTTGTATTATTAAGGTCCAAACAAAATATTGGTTGAGTTTGAAACAAAAATCCAGTTTAATTTTGTATTTTCGAAGCGTTTTTAGATTATAATTATTTTGACATCGTGTAATCAATATTTTACATTGGCTGAGGTCAAAGGAATAAAATTATTTAAATGAAAATTTCATTCTTGTTTTTTCACGTCTCTGAACTTTATCGGGTTTCCTTCTAATAGAGTTTCAGGTACATGATACCTGTAGACAGATTTTTTCAAGTTTTTCCATGACTTTTATCGATATTATAACCTATAAAGTAACTAAATAATGGACGTGGCGATTGACGTCATTCGAAGCCCGTGAAAAATAACGGCGTTCAAAACAAGCCAAATCTAATCGACACTTTTCGATATTATTCTAAAAATTTTTTGACAGAATGTATATTTTTTTTTTAATTATAGCTATCTAATGAATGAATTACGTATCTGAAGCCTCTTATGATTACGTTCAATAGAGACAACGAAGATAAATGTGTTGAATATGTAATGGTAGATATGGCAGCAGCGCTCGAGTTAATTATTTGTAATTGTAGAATTCGAACGGTATCCGTGGCGACATTCCGAAACAAACCTCGCTTTAGGCGAAGTTAAAAAACAAAAGAAATTCCCTTGTAACTAATCCAAGCAAAAAGAAGAAACAAAACACACACACAGCAGATTGTTTTCCGCTACCATTTTTTTTTTTTTTCGAAGAGAGATTTTGCCTTTTGACAAGTTGAAAAGGGCGACTTATTGATTGGGAAGGGAATATCGGTTCGAGAATAAATAAAACATTGTCGTGAATCCTACGACGTTCGAAAATAGTAGATTTCAAAGTGGAAAATTGTGAGATTTATAGCGAGATTTACGATTGCTTAAAGATTTTGATCGGGCGTGTAAACCGAAGCTCGACTGATTGACAATATTTACAATTTATAGAATATTTGTTAAATTGAAAATTTGTTTGTTATTAAATTAAAAATTGAAGGTATTAGAATGCGTTAAAAAAATTATAACATCACTCAATAAGTCGTGTGATTGACACACAGATGGCGCTGTCATTGTCAAATCCATATGACGTTTATGAAGTACCAACTTTGAAAACACTATGTTCAAATTTAATAACATTTCGGTTAGTCACAAAAAAGTGACAGCCATTTAAGTGAAGTTACTTTTGTTATTTTCATAATTTTCTGTGTTAATTTATCATTTCTTTTTGATTAAAAAAATACTGTGCAAGCTCAGCAATGGCTTCAGAAGTGTTATCTGAAGTCTGCCCCATCGAAGGGAACCATTTGTTATTTATTTGCTGAATTTAAACATGGTCGTACAGGCACCGATGGTAGTGGACGTTTTGGTCGTCCAATTTGACATTTGACTAAGAGAAAGCTTTTTTCACCAAGACAATGCAATTGTCTAACCAAGTACGTAACCTAACCTAACCAAGACAATGCAAATGCTTTCTCATCCACCGTGTAGTCCAGATCTGGCCCCTCGGTGACTACTGATTTCAAAAAAAAAAAATGCTAGCCGATAAGAAATTCAGCTGAAATGAAAAACAAACGACGAATTTGGAACCTATTATGAGGCAAAAGACAAATTCTTCTACAAGTACGGTATCGAGAAGTTAGAGAAGCGTTGGAAAGATTGTTTTGCTCTTGAAGGAGATTACGTTGATAATGGCAAAAAATGTTAGTTAGTCCTTTGAGTGTATGAAGACATATTCCTGTTAATTGCCTTTTATCTGAATGAAATTTCACATAAATACGTACATAAGGAAGAACCACAACTTTATTTTCAAGTTAGTAAATTTCAACCCCCAGGGGGTTAAAGATCAACAACATTAACACCCCGATATTTTACTGGCTTTTCAGTATAAATGAAACGATAAAAACGTTGTCCATATATCAGTTTCTAACGAGAAGATAGCTGGATAGATCGCAATAAGATGAGTAGTTGTCGGTAATAGAGATGGCGAAAGCTGCATTGAGTTTTTTAAAAATAATAAACTGAAACTAGGGAGAGGATTAGAAACAAAACTACTGACGATTGGATCTAAATATTTCATTAAGAATCTTAGAGAAAAGTATCCCTATTAAAGTATTGAATGCTTTGGAATAATCAAATTTTTGACGATGTTGAGTTGAAGTTAGAGGAAATGGCATTAGCCCGATCAAGGGATCTTTTTATGATCAGTAAACCCTTGGCCCAAACCATCATGAAAGAGACCACACCAAAAGCGAATTAAAAATCTCTTTGTTCAAACTGAATTACCATTATTTGAAGCCTGCGAAGAAAGTCTTGGTGTAAAACATATAATTAATTATAAAGAATATAATAGGTTTTTTAAAAAAACAAACAAGAGGAATAAAAATATTGAGAATTAGTCACATTATAAACCCATTCTTTCTAGATAATGTAGAAAGTAGTAAGTTATCAGTTAATGACAAAAGGAAAGATGGTTTAAAGGTATTGATGTCCAAAAAAGCTTTCAAAATGTAAGCCGAAACTTTTTGTTAAACGCTTCTCGCCCATTTTTGTACAAATACCTGTCCATCTATGGAACCAGTCCATAGATTCTAAAATATCCCAATTTGTACCTTCATCTCGTAACTTTTATCTTTATATTATAAATTTTGGTTTTCTTTTGGTTTATTCTCGGTTCTCGTAAAGTTTAATCATCACTTTCGTTCTTTGTTTATAGTATTTTTCGTCTTTAAATCGTAGCAGAAAACAGAGGTGATAAACCCCTTTAAACAATATTTTGACTTGAAATTGACGAATATTTAAATGATCTCAGCTTAGTTCGGTTAATGGGAGGTTTGAATCATTAATATCTAGCGACCTTAAGATCCGTCCAACGCTAGCTGTTAATTGGACGAAGGCTGGAACCTTACCTAAGCTCACCTAAAGAAAAACGTTGCAAAAAAGTGATGAAAAACATACAACACATATAAATTCTTTTAAAATAAAGTGGATGATACTGGAAACTTTGGTTTTTCATACAAAACACGTAGTTTTCTCAAGCAAGAGGATAAGGAGTGTCCGTTGGTTCCAGCTTCGTTCCAATCGCACCAGTTTCCAGCGATGGAACACCATTCGAATGCTAGGATGAATATATTTCTTGGGGTTGTATCGAATGTTTTTAATCTTGATAATAAAAAAAAAGGAATTCGTGAATAACGAATTGATCCCGCCCACCTCTATATGTTTCCCGATCGTACATATACACAATATAACGATTTGATATATTATAATGCGCAGCCGTAGGGGGTATTCGAACGAAAGAGACGGTCGAGACGAAGAAGTAACATGCAATTCAAGAGACCGCCAGCTTTCCGGTAAAGCGTTGACGCGTGATATAAATCAAAGGTGCTTTGGATGATAGAGGAAAGGTATATATAGAGAAGAGAGACCCGTAATTTAAAAATAAAACCCACTTATTTTATCTGATTTTTTACATATACCTACCTACCACCACTATTCGTTAATGGAGTAGATCGGTAGAAAGTTCTTTTTGATTTAAAATTCAACGATCCAAAATCAATCTTTTTATTACGAAGAAAATTGATACCGTTAGATTGAATCGTCCAGGAACGTTTCACAGTCTTTTTTCTGCAAATGGTATTCCAAAAACAAGTTTGTTTGATATACAATTATTAGCAAAAAAAGCGAAGAAATCAAACGATCCAAGTACCTCTTCCAAAATATTCATTTTCATCTCATTATCACATTTTGCTTTGCAATTTTGTAGAGTGTAGTCTTTTCTAGCCATTCATCAAAAACAAACTCTAGTAGGACGTTTACCAAATCTGCAAATCGACTTACATACTATAATTTGAACTTTAATATCAACATTCATTATTTTCTATTTATCTATACTTTTGAATGATTCACTGATTCTGAGAATTAAATATTATAATGCGAACCTGGATGCTCAAACAATAGATTTTTAACAACCGAAAATTTCGAAATCGTAACGAAACAATCCAGATTTTTGCTTTCACTGTTTTTGTGATTGAATCTAGATAAAAACTTTTTAAAGCTTTGATTTTATAAATGTTCTAAGGAGGATCAAAGTATGAAATACGTAGAGCCTTGAATGTTGTAGCGAAGGATTATAATTAACAATGTTTCATCAGGTTCGATAATGTCAATTGTCACTTGTCATTAATTTTTCACAGAATAAATCAAATCATGACTATCCAACCATAAAACACAGAGCTGTCTTATTTTGATCTGTCATCTTGTGTTTATGCGTGTTTGGTGTTTATTACATGGTGGATTTCTACAGCATGTCCTAATTTCCATGAAGTGGAGAAGGCTTGATTGTCTTTTATCGGAACCCTCGTTACGACAATACCTTTTTTTAATGAGTCCAAAAAGTTCAGTTTTTGACAAAATTGGACATCAAAATGTCACCAAGACATTTTAAAACGATCTGTTTCAACAGGTTTTCTGTTACATTTATTTTTGATTCTACTATAAAATTATTATAAAATAATGACATTGTTTGATTATAGTAGTATAAATTAAAAAAAATTCTGTCCAACCTCAACCCTTTCGCGGATCCAAAACTATGCTTTTATTAAGAGTCAGACCTATATATTCCCTTTCCTGTTCTTCCGCCAGACGAAGGGGTGGTAACGGGCGTGAGTAGCAGTGTGGGGGTGTTTTTCCCCGTGTTTAATGGAAAAGAGTCGTCGCAAGGGTGGGAAAATCACTGTTGTTTTAGTGGCGATTAAATTCCATTCTGTTTTTGCCTTCGGCAGGCTCAATACTTGTTTTAAAACCACTTTCGTTTTTGTTTCATCATCGTTGAAATATTAATTAGAACAATTTGAATAAATAGAGACCAATTGGTTCACTTCAAACATTTATTGAAAGCGCAAAAAAATATAATACGCAGAATTAGGGGATGAAAACATCAACGACGTGAATAAGTCATTTTTCTTTGAACCGTTTGGTCAATTCTAGCAATTTTTTCCTGAAATGTAGTTCAATTCCTTGGGAGTATTATTGTTTAGGTTCCGCCTTCCACAACATAGTTTTTTTTGTTATATACAGGGGTGAAAAAAAGACGAATTGATCTTCGTAACTCAAAATTTCTTGACTAATCTTTGAGTCTATAATCTATGACGTCTAAGTGTAATCAGTAATTTAGAGAAAAAAAAATTCATCGTCGAAATCTCAACTAAACTACGCCAATTGTTATCAAAATATTTTAAATTTAGAACTGCTGATTTTACGCATTCTTGAAGCGCACTTATTAGAAATTTAATCTGTTCTGAAAACATTTCTGGAATGTTCTTTATCATCACTCGGGTAAATGTCTTGATAAAATTAAGAATAATGGCAGCGGTTGTCGTCGTATTAACATGATCAGTTCATACCGGGAAATATAAAAATCGACCTCAACATTTCACGTAAGTAAATTTCAATTTTGTCAGAAATATTAAGGGTAAATTAAACTTGACCGAGCATTTCCCTGAGTACAATGATCCGGTTTGCTACTTTGCGGTAATCATTTATAAACATTCGAATTTTTCTACTTATTTTTTGTTTTTAATAGATTCGAAAGCTCCGTTGATCTACAGCAAGATAAAGGTATGTGTGTACCAGCTTATAGTCATCAATTTTTGTCCTTTCGTGATTATTTCAATACCAGGTTTATTGGCACTTTATTTTGAAACAAAACATGAGAATTAATCATTAAATTCTAGTTTAAACAAAGAACGGGTCACAGTTAAAAAAAACATTTTTCCAAAAACAAAGAACAAAACCGATCATTCAAGTTGTTTTATGATGTGGTGAACAAATTTGCGATGATTTGGGAGGAACGGAAAAAGAGATTAAAAGTATGTAATGGCGATAAATTTGAATTAATTGTTGCAGGAGAGTCGTAAACCTTTTTTTTTTTTTCGATAAGTCGTCCCTTTTCTATGAAAATCAGTTTAAAATAATTGACGTTTCGATATATATCAAAATATGAGTTGAAATTCATAATTTGCACTATAAAAATCTGTTTAAATGATTTTTCATCGGTTATTACATTTTAGAAATATGTAAGAACTATTAAATATAACACTGTGTATATATGTCAGACATCGCAGTATCAAGAAAATAGATGAAAAGGTCATCAATACGATAAAAAAATCAAATTAACCGAAAAAACATATGAAAAAAGGATCAAGGACAAAAACGAAGATCTACATTTTGTAAAACAGATTTTTATTTTGATATTTATGTTGTAGGTGGTGATCCACTGATTAATGTGAATATGCGAATTGTTAATTTCAATTTATATGTTGATAAAGACCGAAATAAGGGCGAAACTTCAATGTTGACCTATTTTCTTAATCTAATTTTCTATTAAAAGTGATTTTCGTAACCAAATTAAGGCAGATCTACTCAAGTTTCAAGGTATCTAACATTTTTGTGAATATGTCAAATCTGACATTACCATCATGAAGTATGACATTCTTCGTGGTGAACGTGTTGTTTACATGATACTTGAAACATTCAACTTTTGACGTGGATTAAACCAACAACCGATTAACTTTTGCTGTCGCACTGGGCGTGAGATTGAGGCCCACTTGGGCATTGGCTGTCATAAAGATTTGCTTGCATCGGTGCAAAGAAATGCCTGAAAAAAATTCAGTCGCGGTGCTCCAAAACAACCCAAAAATATATGTCAATTGACTGTATGGGATCCACCACCACCACCACCACCACCGTGGTGAATCAGTATTTGTGTGCCAAAAGGGAAACTAATCGCATCGGTACAAAGAAAAACGTTTTTAAACAGTTAAAACCACCCCCAGATTATCAGTAACATTTAAACTGAAGTTCGTCGGTGTCCGTGGTTTAAATTAACGTTCTAAGTTCGAATTTCAATTTTTCTCTAAAGCAGTTATAGTATCAAACTGAGATGAACCATTCAGTCGTCTCATTCCTATAATTTTCAAATTGTTTTTGTATCCCTAAATGATTTTTCTATAAATTATTTTAATTTTTTCGTGAAATATCGTTTTAATGAGGATCGTTAGTATCTGTGCTGGCATCTGCACCGAGTCAATTGAGTGAGAACTAATTACACCGTATATATATTCAAATTTCGGTAAGGGACGCCAACGATATTACTGTAATATCCCTCCGGACCGAATTTAAATTCATCCCCCATACTACCGCCGAGCAGATTTTGTCGGCGGTCTCTTTTATGTTTGTTTAAATTCTCTGCAGTCTAATCATAAATTTTGATAAACATAAGTTTTGATTTGTGAAAATTTTATCGAAAAACCAAATTTTTAATTCAACTTTCGTATACATGGAAACAAAAAAAATTGATTTATGCAAAAAAGCAAATGACGGTTCCCCTACACATCCTGAACAAAGGGTAAATAATTTTGGTGGAAAATGGTTTGGGAGAAAGAGAAAATTATCAAAATATATGATTTAAGTGAAAAAATCGTATTTTTCCTATGTTTTTTGGCCATAACTATATTAAACTAAACTAAATACCCATAAGGATTTACAACTTGCGAATATGAACCCATATCGTAGAGCATTCGGGGTATCTCGCTTAGGGGAAAACTTTCCAACTTTCCGTATGAGTTTCTGCTTAAAATACAAACGCTACGAGGAGGACTTCTATAGATTGCAAGCGCAAAATTATAGAGATAAGTCATCGAATGTGGATTTCCAAACCGAGAATTTTCATTTCCAAGAACCGGAGAGGGAAACTTTTGAATAAAATTATATTTGGTTGTAAAAATATAATAAAACCTTAACAATACAATGTTTTGGTCATTGTTTTTGACTCAAATTCATAGATACGTGGATCAGATTTGACATATTCACATCGATGTTGTCATATCTCGAAACTTAAGTAGCAACCCCCGTATATCTTTAATAATAAGTATAAACATATCGAAAATAAACGGAAACGATTCTTTCGAATAAAAAATCGTCCGTAATCGATTCAAAATTTGATTTTTACGTTTACTGACCTTTGTATAAACCGATGACAGATTCAAGGCTAGATATAAATATTTTAACAGAGGTTAATAACTTTTCTAAACTATTACGTTGTTTTCATTTGTTAAAATCCATTTATAATACGTTTGACTTTTTATTACATGGTATCATTTCTGTTTATATAACATTTGTGCAATGGTATTATCTAATCTTCCTAGCACGACAGACAATATAGTAAGGATATTCGTTGTAACGTCGCGGTTGGGGATATCTGTCATCTTCTAAGTGTATCTCTATATCTAAAATAAGTTGGAAAGGTACGGCGCGCCGTACGTACGTCGCAACTTAACTACCACTAACCGCAATGTTGACTGCACAGCTGTTACGAATTACATGGGTTCGCAATCGCCGACGTTGACAAGATTTTCTCCGAATTTCCCCGAAACAAGGAAAAAATATTCGGTAGATTATTATTTATGATTAAAACGGAAATGAATGACCGAAAACGATTACAACAAACTGAAAATCAGTCAAAACGTTCAAAATATAATTTTTAAACTCTTATATATCTCAGAAACGGTGGCTCGTAAGAAAAAATTGTTAAAATACATTTTAATAGATAATTTTATGATCTACAATTTTGATCTGGGGTATTTTTATGATAAAACTTACCCTTTAGCTGAAAATCGCGAAAAACTCATTAGTTGATTTTCGATTTCGAGTAAAATTTTTTTCATACATGGGAATGGTGGGGAATTCAAAAATTTTATATAAAATTATATTTTGAACAATCACTGATTGGACTAATATACATTTGAAAAGTATTTGTGTCCGAATCCAAAGAAAAAACAGACAAATATACAGTGAAACGACAAAAACTAATAATAATAAAAAATATTTGACGATTTGCAATTAGTCAACGTCATAAGGCTTATTTAGCAATTAAATCAAATGATATTTCTAATCTCCCAAGGCTTTATCATTTATTTACTACATTAATTCTGCTTCCGTTAGTTGTTTTATTTGAATACGTGATAAGATAAAGTTGCTTTTATACCAAGAATGCCAACACAAATAAACTTTCTTAATAATAAATGATAAATCGTTATTGGGAAACAATTTTTTTAAACGAGTCTTATTGATAATATAACAATACGTACGGAGAGGTTAACAAAAAAACTCTAAACTTTAAACTCAATTTAAATATATAGGGTGTCTTATAAATAATGTCGGTTTCCAATAACAACCCATTGTAAACTATGCTTTTAAAACAACGTTCAGCAAGACCCAAATTAACAGTAATTTGCTGCTATAGAAATTTTGGATATTTCTGAAGTTTTGTACGAAATTAATCGACAGTTATCTATAGTTTAGGGCAGGGATCGGCTCGCTTAAAGCTCGCGAGCCACATGAAGTTCTTTTGATGTGAAATGGCGGCAATTTCATACGAAAATATTGATTTGGGCACCGATTTTATCCCTCAGCGACTTGCACTTGATATTTTTTACCTTCTGCCCCGTGAATCACGTCAAGGATTTCTTCATAACTGCATCTGTAGAGCTGCTTCGTGATTCCAAACATAAACAAGAGAAGATCAAAGATTTACCATTATACCCTAGATCAGTATAAGATAGAATTTCTAAAATCTCTCGATGAATCGTACGATAAGTTAGATATATGTCTACCCAAGGTCTAAAGGAAGAACTACCGCAACGAAAGATATAGCGATTGGTGTGTAAAAATCCCTTGAAGACAATGGGATCAATTCAAATAAATAACAACTTATAGGGCCAGGAAAAAATCAATGGGCAACAAGGATTCTTCAGAGGAAAATAAACCACGAATTTCTGAGGTTTCACTTTGTGCCCATACTTCTTCGACCCAAATAGTTGAGGTTATGAGTTAATAGCATCAAAACAATTGTAAGTTTTAAGAATTTCACTTTATGGTAGATATCACACGGAAATTAAATGAAATGAATATGAAATTGCAAGGAAGGGGAAACGAAGCTTATGTTTTGGAAGATGAATTGGTGTGTTTTAATGAAAAATTAATTCTTTTTGCTTTTGCAAAATTAAAGATGAATTTTCTAATAGATTTAAGCAAATCCAAACCACTCTAGCATCCTTGGTAAATCATCTCAACACAAAAAGTAACGAAATCTACATTTGGACTGGATCTTTAGACATACATTTGATCAATTTAAAAAATGAAACTTTGTAAATGGAAAATTTAGCTTGTCGAAAAGCAAGTTAGAAGAATTGGAGGTCCAGAAATTTGTATACGTAGAGCAAAATAAGTGGACAGCTCTGAAATAAACGTCGAGAAGCCAATTTACAAATGAATATTAAGAGTTATGTTACAACTTGAAATAATTTATCCAAAGTTTCTAAAACCATGCAAAGCCAACGAACGCTCCCGTTGGATTTGTTTGCCCAATTTTTTCTTATTGAAGTACAAGTTAGGCTTGTGGGTAAAGTACTTTGAAATTGCTTATCGACCCCTGGTTTAGGGGATCTCGGTGACCATTTCATACAATACCAGCTCAAACATCACAAGTTCTGAGCATTGGATATGGTTTTCCCTCATCCAACAACATTTTGTCGAATCAACATCAACTTTTATAATTAATGTAAATTCATTATAGTTGATCCAAACTGCAGGATCTTCTCGAGTGATTTGGATCGAAAATCGTATGCATTTCCACTAAATCACACCGAATCATTGAAGGAAATGGATATTTTCTACGTTTTTTACTTCCTTTTGTTTCTCAATTCTCAAATATTTCTTAAACTTAAAATAGATTCGTATTTCGATTAGAAAAGCTCGCATTAATTGATTGAAATAAAAGCAATATAATTTCCACGTGGTTTGATATTGAACCGTTCAATTCATTTCCTTTTAACTGCGTTAAAAAAAATATATTTAGGCCGAAAATCGAATAATTCGTCCACGGATGTATTTGAATCAAACTCGAAATATATCACATGTTGTGTATTAAAAAAAAAAATAACAGATAAATAATATAATATAGTCGGTGTTTCGGATCTGATGTGTCTGTCGATTCGGAATTGATTACAACCAAATTACATAATAAATAAGCAGGTAGCGACTGCGTCCAACCGTGTTACGTCCATGAACAGTCTGCGGCCGTGAAGGACACGCCCTTTGCTCTTAATAATTCGTATATCAGAGTCGAACTAATCAATTCACACATACGACACAAAGAAAAACGAAAAATATCGACTACATAAAATATTTTCCATATACGGTAATTAGATAACGTAACATCGTTTAATCACCTACGAGGGAACTAAGTTTGTGCCACCCTGAAATTGGGGGTTTATCAAATATAAGCATCAATGCTCCGGGCATAAAACCCCTCATGATACAGGATCGTCTTTACAGTATATTGCCATTGCCAGAGTGTTTAGCTGGTTTTCCAAATTTCATCGTGGTTGCACTTCGATACAGAATGAATTTCGTGAAGGTCGTCGAAAATCAGCTGAAGATTGTCACGTGACATACCGTGAGATTTTGCGTCAACATTTAGTTGTCTAAAATATTTGCTCGTTCAAATAAAGCTCGTGTAGATTGTGCAGATTATTTTGAAAAACAATAAATCGATATAAAATTTGTTTTATATATGTACCTCAAAAACTTAAGTAACAACACTCGTATAAATAAAAATATCTAGATTAAGTGAAACAAAAAGATATAGAAAAATATCCGAATAAAACAGAAAAAACCTTATCTATCACTGTTTATAGTTTAAGTTTAAAGTTTTCTTTTACAATCTGGAAAAGTATTTAACGTGTATATTTACTTTTAGGGCTGATTACGTACCTGATACAAAAGGAAACTAATTATAACTTTAATTAAAACCCACATTTATTTGTTTAAAACATTAGAAATAATTTTTTATTCGAATTTAACAGCAGTAGTAATTTGAAATGATGTCATAAATAGTTGGATACCTGGACAATTAATTTTTTGCATCGGTTTTACGGCGACCAGATGCTGCGGGAAAAAAATTAAAATCGCCGTTTAATTTGCATAATATCATGATTATGACACCAACGGTTTCATAAAATTTGATAAACGTAAGTTGATATGAAAATTTCAATAGATGTATTTTGACGGTAAAAAGTCCGCAAATACGGAAAAGCATTTTATGTTTTTCGTTTTGTTCTTTCGATATTAGTAGCATTTGGTCAGGTTTTCCGTTGATACCAAAGGTCGAAAGAACAGAATAAGTTATACAAATCGAAATCAAAGAAAGATAAATATATGTTGTAAATTGAATTTATTCCATATTATAGACTCGGTGGGACAAAATTTGTTATTCAGAAGCCCGCACCACCTAATGAAAATAACCCACATAATACTAGGAAAGATAATTGAATAAATAAATGAGCGAGCTAGTACCTAATATTTATAAATCCTTCAATTATTATAATAAATTAAAACGTTGTAAAAAAATATGTTTAAGGCCAAATGATAAATCAAAGAATTTAATAAAAAAAAAGAAATGATGTTGTTGTGGATTTACTTGTAGAATTATTAACAAAAACCGTTTCAGTCTGTTTGGAAATATTTAGATACGATATTTTGAGTACGAAGTTGTTCCAGAAGTACCTGGCCTGACCTAGAGATGGCGGTAGTTGCTTGAAAAATATGCGTCAAGTTTGAAGACGCCATGTTGTTTAGTATTTGTTTGGCAGCCATTAATAATGAACAGTTTTCAGTGGATTGTGATAAACCCACTCCAAAGAGTGCAAAATTGGGTGTCTCACGAAAATCGTGGATTACAAAATTGGGCTTCGAATTGCTCTGTGGACAAAAATTTGCGCCGATAAACAAACTGAAATATAATTTGAGGCCAAAGTCTTATTCAATTCTCGATAAAATCGATTAGAGTTTTAACTGTCGATATCTCGATTGACATGAACGACGAGATTTTTGTTTTCATTTCAAAATGGACGGTACAAATGGTAAACGTTGAAATTGATATGATCACGTTCATTTACATTCGTCATTATGTCGCAAACGAAATCGTTGACATGAACCTATTCAAAACGGGAGACCGGTTGACTTGTTTTATTAGGTTCGAAACGTTTCGAATATCTTTTTGTTTTAATATACAAATTTATTCCTATTGATAAGATCGGGTTTCAACTTTCTACATAAAAGATGAAGTTTGCATTTGAATAAGATTAAGGTACAATCGGTGAAAAGACTTTTTAGAATTGGGTACATTCTTCAATAACAGACGAAATTTTCCAAAATTTGAAGGTATGATCAAGTACCCACGAAAAAATTGAAGGAAAAACTAAGGTGGATAGAATAAGAAATGAAATTATAACAAATTAGCAAAGAAATAACGAAAAAGAAAATCTTGGTTTTGACATTTAACAAAAATGAAACAAAATAGATTAACAAAACGATTGTGGAAAGCAAGAGATATAAGAAGGAGGTAGACCAAGAAAAACATGGAACAGCAAATGGGAAAATAGAAAAATAAAGCAACAGACAATAAAAATGATACTAAACACAGGATACGAGAAGATAGAGGAAATAGGTAAATGGATAATTTTTGAAATTTCTGATGACTTAGAGAGGGCAAAAGGAAAAAGGATTTTTTTTTACATTTCCACAAGTTTAAATTATGATGAAACAAAGAAATATCTACAAGAGGTAATCTGGAAAAATAATTCGCAGCGTATATGGGGTCGTCAATAACTTTTTTAATGTCGATTATCTAAAAACTTTAAATAGACCTAAAGAAAATGAAACGATGGGGTTGAATTTTTGGTCGAAATTTTTTCTAAATAATGAATTGTAGCGTGCGCTATATCTTTTTGGAACCACACCAGTTTCAGCTGAATGGGGTAAGAAAATAATTTGACATTAACATATGGACCAACGACTTCACCAGCCCATGAAGCGTTTCATTGGAGAACCAAATATTGAATGGAAATTTTATTCAATTTCTATTTGTGTCACAGTTTATTGGTCGAATTGATGGTAGATGCGATGATAGTTTGGATTTACTTTTATTACTTCTTCAGAAAGAGGATTTTTCAAACGAGGAGTTCGAGAAAGATATCAGTTGTACGAGAAAAAAACAATAGTATAGGCGGAAAATACAGGAACATTCAAGGTATTTAAATTTTCCGGAAAACCATACATTTGCTCAGGAAACTAACATGATTTTTGGATTTTTCTGAGAAAAATACGTCATAACCCATGGATTTTTCCATATTTTCGCTCTAAAGGCGTATTTTCAACTGTAATGTCAAAAAACCCGGAAAATTTCAAATACATTTGACATGCTCGTATAAATAATTCCATATTTTCGAAACCAATCGAGACATCGTTTTATTTTTGACATGAATCAATTAACAAAACGTGTGTCTAAGTGAGATTTTATATTGGATTCAATCAGTTTCATATTCGTGTCAAATATACAGGGTTGAAATAATTTTTTTTTTGAAAAACTACACTATATAAATTCATAGTACCTACAGTTGTGGATTGGCAACATTGCAAATCAAATAAATCGGAAAAGCAACGTTGATACTAAGATAAAAAATACAACAGCCCTTTCGTGATCATACAAAGAAAGTTATACAATATAAAGTTATATGAACCAAAAGCTCAAATTTCAAAGGGGAGAAAAGATTTTTTTTCCAGATTCTACAAAATTCTTGTTTCTTGTGTATTCGAAAAGTTCGAAAAAGATATTAGCTGCCCAGAAAAAGCTTATTATATGCGGAAAATTAATAAAAGTTGGATTTTTCGAAAAAATATCAACTCAATCTGAAAACAAAGATAATTTTTGGATTTTTTAGAAAAGTATACATAATGTTTCACGATTTTTCGTATATTTTCGCTATTTTCAACTATTTTGTCAAAACATCTAGATATATAAACAAAAATTTGAAATGCTCGTATAAATAATTCCATATTTCCGAAACCAATCGAGACATCGTTTTATTTTTGACAAGAATCAATTAACAAAACGTGTGTCTAAGTGAGATTTTATATTGGATTCAATCAGTTTCATATTTGTTTGAAGTATTGGGGGTTAAAGTTGAAAAGTATACGTAATATTTCATGATTTTTCGAATATTTAAACAAAAATTTGACATGCTTGTTTGAAAAATTCTATATCTCCAAAAACCGATCGAGATATCGATTTGTTTTCGACACGAATTATTTAACGAAACATTTATTTTTTATATCGGATATCTTTATATCCGTGAGAAATATACAGGGTAAAACTTGAAGTAAATTTTGTACAAAGGGTAATCAGAAAATTTTGTATTCGCTACCAAGTTGGTTTTACACGTTTTTATAATTAATAATAAAAGCCGTAGCCTCTTATAATCACATAAACATACAGTCATACGCTAGGGTAAATGACGAAGGGGAAAGAGAAGGGTAGCACACGCGCGGGCGGGCGGGTCTCTGAAACGACCCTCGATGCATTATTTATGGTATTATCGATTTTCGAACAACCTACTCTCCATCTCCTTCACTCCATTTTATCCGTCTCTCTTTTTTACTAAACGTTCTAGCCGAAGCTGGGAAGAGACACTCGAAAAATAATAAAGATAACCACAAATCGTACAGTTTCAACTATTTGTTTCGCATTTTTTTTTTTTTTTTAATAAACGGAACGCCTAAATTAAATTCATTCGTGTTTCATCATTAACCAATCTCGTGTATATGATTAACTAATTCCTAAATTCCTGACCTTTGCATTTCAACAACAAAACTCAACATTAACATTTTTTTTTTGTAATCGGTCGCGCGATCATATATCACTGTCAATGAATTATGAATGAGTTTAAAATTCTCTATCCTTCGCCAATTCACCGTAATAGAAAGAGACAAATACATAAAATATAAATAAACAACTTTATACCTACTGAATGCGACGTTGCCAAGTAAAACTTAAACAACAGTACAAGGTTTTATTTTACATCTACGTTAACCCATATGTTGGAATTTAATATTTCATGAGGGTTGGTGATTATTTAAACCCTAACCTTGCAATCCGTCAATTAAATATACAAGGTGTCTCATTTATTTTTTAAACGACATAAGTCCCAGGGAAAATATAAAAAATCGCATCAGGAGGGCAACTTAGATTTATTCTTGATGTTCTCGTAATAATATTATTATTGCCGCTAGATGGCGTGGTGAGGTGTTCGTCCATCTAGCGCACACTATCTGTGTCGAATCCGAAAGATCGTTCGACTAGCGCCCAAGAAAATTTGATCTGTAGAAGTGAATCCTAGAGTTGGACAAACATACAAACTTTTGAATAATTATTATCGTTAAGACAAAACGAAAAAACAATCAGGAGTATCTAGGATTTTCCAAAATGAGCAAATGTTCAATATTATATAAAATATTGAACAAAAATTGATTTTTTTTAAGCATTTTTGGTGGTATATGGTTCAAAATAATTAGAAAATTGCGTATTTCGAGTTAACCACAAAAAAGCCTTTTAATTTAAGAACGGTTAAGTTAGGTTAGGAGATTGTTGTAATAAACATTTCAGACTAAATACAGGGATTGAAGATACCGTCTTTATATCTGCAAATATGCGCGAATTCGAAGGCGTTATCTGAATAGAAAGTTAATCAATACTAACAATGATAACAAATCATTAAATAAACCGTGTAACAAATCTAACAATTAACAACTCAAGCTACCATTATACTAGGATGCTAGCATTCCACTTTGAGTCGAATTTGTGTCGGGATGCTAGCTACTATTTTATTTTAATTTTTTGCCAGTCGTCAATATGGCCACAACGAATGAAGAGATGTTGATGCTGATGTTACTAATTAAGAAAAGAAGGCGTCGTGTAAAAAGTAAGTTTAGTATGGACCCCTTTTTAGCTGTCCGTCGTGTTAAAAGCCTGCATTTTACATTGTTTGATGAACTGTGCAATAGTGAAACAAGATTTTTTAATTACTATAGAATGTCACTTCCTTCTTTCAAAGAGCTTCTAGGCTACATCCAAAGATACAAGATACAAGATTCCTCAGACCAATTTCACCCGAAGAGAAACTAGTCATAACTCTGATCAAACTGCTCTATGTCAAATAGAGCGCCTGCTCGAATGCTAGCAGCCTAGTATAATGCGCCGTATTTGAACCATTGCCCCACAACCGGATTTGTGCATCCCGGGATGCAAAAAGCGACCGGCTGCTCGCATTTCAGCATCCCAGCCGGCATGCCCAAAATCGAGCCTTCGGGTGGCTGTTTTAGCATCCGATGCTGACATCCCTAGTCTAATCGCTCCCATTTGATTTAATGCTCCGCTAACCTGCCAGATACCAGCATCCCGGATGCTAGCTGTGTAATTATTGGACCTTAGGTGTTCAAAATGTGTACCATCATTTTGTATACACGAAATTAGTTACCGTAGTTTGAATTTCCGCCATTTAAATACTTCGTATTACCTGTCTTATGCTTTCTATGTTATCATTTCTTGTGATTTTGGAGTGAACGAGATCTTTGATTCGGCCCCACAAATAAAAATCCAAACACGTTTCATCCATCTATTAGAGTATGTTTGATATAAAAAATTTGGAACTTGCAATTTGAACAAAAAATGCGACTATAAATTGTGCAAATAACTTGTTCGATGTAAGACAGTACAAATCGATATTTGAATGTCCAAGTATTTAGAAGGACGAATAAGAAATCAGGTAGCGATTGTTTAATGAAATTAAAACTAAAATTTTGAAAGTTCGGACGAGTTACTGCGTGAAAAGTCACAATGAATCACGAGTCACCCGATTAAGCTCATATATTTTCATCTTCACCGCTTTCCACTATTCTAAACGTGGACTTCACGTTATAGTCGAATGATTTGTAGTAGAACTTGTTGTTGCCGGATATACCGGACTGTTCCGGTCGGAAACCAATCGAGTATATAAGAGCGGTGTTCTTTTTCTTTCACGCCCAAATTTAAATGAGATTGTTTTTTCACTTACAAGGAGAAATCGGTGTGTTTCCGTGGCACGAGATTGATTAATGAAGTAAACAACAAAATTTGGTTTCTTTCTCCTTGTTATTATCTCTTAAGTATAAGCTACTCAATCTAGGCACAAAAACCTTTGGAAAATCCAATTATTTAGTTCCAAGGGTTAAAAGAAGATTGGAATAGATGAAAATTGATCGTTAGGAGCACTTGTGCTTTCCAATCACAAGTACAAATCGAGGCAATCCGCAAAACGACTATTGCTTCGTGGAAAAACACCCGTTTAAAGTCATTTTCCAGCAAACACTCAAAAATGATTGTTTCTAAATGTCCCAACTGAAAAATTATTGTTTCTAAATAACCTCATTGACATTATCGAAGAACGAGGAATCAAGATACTTGTTTATATATATGCACCTGGATTACCAGAGCACAATTTAAGACTTGATTTAAGTTGATTTCGTAGTCACTATGCATCGAAACGCAAGCCAACCAACATTATGCAACAGAACGCGTTTGATGATAAGTTTCTGGTCTAAATCTAGAAAATTTTTGGTCAATTATTTATGAAAACATATCAGCTGAATCCAGGCTATTCTCATAATTGAGCAATAAGAAAATGCGGTTAAGTTGATGAATTTTTTAACGGTTATATCTATTTCAATGTTATAACACGAAACGTGTTTTCAAAATGATCGCATGTTATATGGTCGTTCGACTAAATTAATGGGCCAAACGAAATTTTTGGGAAAATTGAAATTCATCGAATTCAATTAGAAGTGTTTTGAATTGGTAAATGTGATGAAAAAATGCCTTTAAAAGCTTCAGAAATATAACATTCATATAAATAATAATATAGTCCATTCATTTTCTGATTTTAGTTTCTCGAAAGTCTTCAGTCCAAGCTTTAGTTTTGAGGTCCGTTTTCATGGCTGGTATAGACACTTTTCCCTTAAGTTCACTTCATAAATGCTCGATAGGATTCAAGTCCGGGCTACACGCTGGCCAATCCGTAGCGGTAATTTCGATATCTTGTAAATAATACCACACCGAACCTGCAGTACATGGACGGGCATTGTCCTGGATTAAAATGGAGTTTTCGCGCACGAAAACGGCGTAGGTAGATTGAAATGTCTTCTATGTATCGGTTCGCCGTAAATTCCCCCGCTAAACCACCAGTTTCATTACAAACCAACACCTCATAAATCCACTTCCAAATTCGTTCTCTTCTATTGATATGGATCCCCATTTTCCGTCAGTCCAATTAACGTATTCTCTGGAGGGTTGATTTGGGGTCATTTGCTGACCTTTTTTGTTCAAGATTAGCTGCCCTAAGTCTTCTTCTAAGTGGCAAACCACACCCCGCGTTTCTCTCTGTTCTTGAACACCAATGCGATGTATTTGATCTTTTGGATGTACAATTTTCTCTCCCGGAACCGCGTCTTGAATTAAAGTTACCAATCTTTTGGAAACTTGAGTAAATTTTGGAAACAACAGAATGACTCATTTTCAACGCACTGGCTGCTACTTCTGGCTAATTATGGTCTTATCGTAATAAAGTGACCGTTTGAGCAGCTTTATAACTTGTCGTGTCCATTTTCAGGTAGAATTCTTGGTTGTTTTTAACAGAGTGGACTTTTGATGGCTAACTGATAATTGTGGATCAGATAGATAACCTTTTATAAGGATCAATTACCCCCAATTAGCACCATAATATTGAAGTTAATATTAAATTAATATGGATGATAAAGGTAGAAACATAAAGAAATTCTTACAACAAAGAATTTGGATCCTTTCTTCAGGATAAGCGTTTATTAACAAATTCGATTCGAGGATAAATTCATAACGCCCTAGGGTATAAAAGGATAGCGATAAATTAGATGATATACACCCGTTTATAATAATTAATTGTTTGACGGTATCTGTAATCTACAAACAATTAGAAATTCTGAAAGTAAAGCGATTCATGTAACGATAAAGTGATAAAGCAAAAAGCCATGTATCTTTCCGGAGTGTCTAAAGAACGTGTAAATTGGGACGTTATAAATTCCGTTGACAGCTAAGAAATGGTGAAAAATCGACTATAGTACAGGAAATATCGCAGGTGCGAGAGATGGGGCACGTGTAATTCATAGAAAGAAGTTCATGGAAGATTATTAGGTTTTTGGTCGAAACGTTGGTGGTCTGATTTGGTGATTGGTCAGTATTTTAGAAATTTGAACTAAGAAAAGACAATTTTTGACCGAAATGAAACTAGGAACAGCAATTTTTTGACAAAATTGAAATCAGTGAAGAAATTCTTCGGTAGAATTGATCTTGGGAGTCATTTGTGACAAATCTAAACATGGAATGATGCTTTTTGACAAATTTGAATGAATTTTTTTACGAAATTCAACTCACAGAAGTAAGGATTATTTAGAAAAACGAGTTTCGATAGATTCAAACTTGGGAAACCTATTTTTTGACAGGAGCTAAATCATAGAAATCGTTTTTTGGATAGAATTAACAAGAAAAAGTAAGTTTCGACAAAATTAAACCAAAAATGGCCCCTTTTCTTGACCAATTAAATTGAAAGATAAAATTTTTGTGCAAATTTAATTTGGAAAAGCCATTTTCTATCGCATCAAATAAATTACAGCTTATTTGACCAAACTAGAACTTGGAATGGTCTTTTTTGACAAAATTAAAATTGGAATTGAACGAAATGATCATTAAACAAAATTTAACCAAAAGAAAAACATTCAATGATTGAATTTAACTTGCAAAAAGAGTTTTTGTTACCCAGCTAAGCCCAGAAAAACCAAATTAAAATGATAGAAGACTCCACATTAAGATTTCCAACCAACTAAAGCAATAAAAACCATAAAGTTAAACTGGAAAAACCGTCTTCCCACCAGATTAAACAAAGGAAACCCATGTTATGGATCAAATTATACTGAAAGACGACATTTTTGTCTAAATTAAATTTGGAAAAGCATTTTTCCACCTAACCAAGACAAAAATAGGTCATTTTTTGATACGATTAAGCCGCGAAAAAGTTTTTCCATCTAAATAAACCTAGGCAAGCCATTCTAGGGACCAAATTGAAATGAAAAAAGACTTTTTTGGACAAAATAAATTTGGGAAATTTATTTTTTCCCCTAATTTAACCAAAAGAGGCATTTCATGATAAAAGTAAACTCGAAAAAACGTTTTCCTACCAAATTAAACAAGGAAAATCCATATTATGGGTCAAATTATTCCGAGAAACGACTTTTTTATCCAGAGGAAATTTGGAAAAGCATTTTTCCACCTAACTAAAGCCGAAACAGCCATTTCATTATACGATTAAACCTCTTAAAACGTTTTTTAACCTAAATAAACTTCCAAAAGGCATTCTAGGGACCAAATTGAAATGAAAAAAGACTTTTTTGGACCAAATAAATTTGGGAAATTTATTTTTTCCCCTAATTTAACCAAAAGAGGCATTTCATGATAAAAGTAAACTCGAAAAAACGTTTTCCTACCAAATTAAACAAGGAAAATCCATATTATGGGTCAAATTATTCCGAGAAACGACTTTTTTATCCAGAGGAAATTTGGAAAAGCATTTTTCCACCTAACTAAAGCCGAAACAGCCATTTCATTATACGATTAAACCTCTTAAAACGTTTTTTAACCTAAATAAACTTCCAAAAGGCATTCTAGGGACCAAATTGAAATGAAAAAAGACTTTTTTGGACAAAATAAATTTGGGAAATTTATTTTTTCCCCTAATTTAACCAAAAGAGGCATTTCATGATAAAAGTAAACTCGAAAAAACGTTTTCCTACCAAATTAAACAAGGAAAATCCATATTATGGGTCAAATTATTCCGAGAAACGACTTTTTTATCCAGAGGAAATTTGGAAAAGCATTTTTCCACCTAACTAAAGCCGAAACAGCCATTTCATTATACGATTAAACCTCTTAAAACGTTTTTTAACCTAAATAAACTTCCAAAAGGCATTCTAGGGACCAAATTGAAATGAAAAAAGACTTTTTTGGACCAAATAAATTTGGGAAATTTATTTTTTCCCCTAATTTAACCAAAAGAGGCATTTCATGATAAAAGTAAACTCGAAAAAACGTTTTCCTACCAAATTAAACAAGGAAAATCCATATTATGGGTCAAATTATTCCGAGAAACGACTTTTTTATCCAGAGGAAATTTGGAAAAGCATTTTTCCACCTAACTAAAGCCGAAACAGCCATTTCATTATACGATTAAACCTCTTAAAACGTTTTTTAACCTAAATAAACTTCCAAAAGGCATTCTAGGGACCAAATTGAAATGAAAAAAGACTTTTTTGGACCAAATAAATTTGGGAAATTTATTTTTTCCCCTAATTTAACCAAAAGAGGCATTTCATGATAAAAGTAAACTCGAAAAAACGTTTTCCTACCAAATTAAACAAGGAAAATCCATGTTATGGGTCAAATTATTCCGAGAGATGACTTTTTTGTCCAGAGGAAATTTGGAAAAGCATTTTTCCACCTAACTAAAGCCGAAACAGCCATTTCATTATACGATTAAACCTCTTAAAACGTTTTTTAACCTAAATAAACTTCCAAAAGGCATTCTAGGGACCAAATTGAAATGAAAAAAGACTTTTTTGGACAAAATAAATTTGGGAAATTTATTTTTTCCCCTAATTTAACCAAAAGAGGCATTTCATGATAAAAGTAAACTCGAAAAAACGTTTTCCTACCAAATTAAACAAGGAAAATCCATATTATGGGTCAAATTATTCCGAGAAACGACTTTTTTATCCAGAGGAAATTTGGAAAAGCATTTTTCCACCTAACTAAAGCCGAAACAGCCATTTCATTATACGATTAAACCTCTTAAAACGTTTTTTAACCTAAATAAACTTCCAAAAGGCATTCTAGGGACCAAATTGAAATGAAAAAAGACTTTTTTGGACCAAATAAATTTGGGAAATTTATTTTTTCCCCTAATTTAACCAAAAGAGGCATTTCATGATAAAAGTAAACTCGAAAAAACGTTTTCCTACCAAATTAAACAAGGAAAATCCATGTTATGGGTCAAATTATTCCGAGAGATGACTTTTTTGTCCAGAGGAAATTTGGAAAAGCATTTTTCCACCTAACTAAAGCCGAAACAGCCATTTCATTATACGATTAAACCTCTTAAAACGTTTTTTAACCTAAATAAACTTCCAAAAGGCATTCTAGGGACCAAATTGAAATGAAAAAAGACTTTTTTGGACAAAATAAATTTGGGAAATTTATTTTTTCCCCTAATTTAACCAAAAGAGGCATTTCATGATAAAAGTAAACTCGAAAAAACGTTTTCCTACCAAATTAAACAAGGAAAATCCATATTATGGGTCAAATTATTCCGAGAAACGACTTTTTTATCCAGAGGAAATTTGGAAAAGCATTTTTCCACCTAACTAAAGCCGAAACAGCCATTTCATTATACGATTAAACCTCTTAAAACGTTTTTTAACCTAAATAAACTTCCAAAAGGCATTCTAGGGACCAAATTGAAATGAAAAAAGACTTTTTTGGACCAAATAAATTTGGGAAATTTATTTTTTCCCCTAATTTAACCAAAAGAGGCATTTCATGATAAAAGTAAACTCGAAAAAACGTTTTCCTACCAAATTAAACAAGGAAAATCCATATTATGGGTCAAATTATTCCGAGAAACGACTTTTTTATCCAGAGGAAATTTGGAAAAGCATTTTTCCACCTAACTAAAGCCGAAACAGCCATTTCATTATACGATTAAACCTCTTAAAACGTTTTTTAACCTAAATAAACTTCCAAAAGGCATTCTAGGGACCAAATTGAAATGAAAAAAGACTTTTTTGGACCAAATAAATTTGGGAAATTTATTTTTTCCCCTAATTTAACCAAAAGAGGCATTTCATGATAAAAGTAAACTCGAAAAAACGTTTTCCTACCAAATTAAACAAGGAAAATCCATGTTATGGGTCAAATTATTCCGAGAGATGACTTTTTTGTCCAGAGGAAATTTGGAAAAGCATTTTTCCACCTAACTAAAGCCGAAACAGCCATTTCATTATACGATTAAACCTCTTAAAACGTTTTTTAACCTAAATAAACTTCCAAAAGGCATTCTAGGGACCAAATTGAAATGAAAAAAGACTTTTTTGGACCAAATAAATTTGGGAAATTTATTTTTTCCCCTAATTTAACCAAAAGAGGCATTTCATGATAAAAGTAAACTCGAAAAAACGTTTTCCTACCAAATTAAACAAGGAAAATCCATATTATGGGTCAAATTATTCCGAGAAACGACTTTTTTATCCAGAGGAAATTTGGAAAAGCATTTTTCCACCTAACTAAAGCCGAAACAGCCATTTCATTATACGATTAAACCTCTTAAAACGTTTTTTAACCTAAATAAACTTCCAAAAGGCATTCTTGGGACCAAATTGAAATGAAAAAAGACTTTTTTGGACCAAATAAATTTGGGAAATTTATTTTTTCCCCTAATTTAACCAAAAGAGGCATTTCATGATAAAAGTAAACTCGAAAAAACGTTTTCCTACCAAATTAAACAAGGAAAATCCATATTATGGGTCAAATTATTCCGAGAAACGACTTTTTTATCCAGAGGAAATTTGGAAAAGCATTTTTCCACCTAACTAAAGCCGAAACAGCCATTTCATTATACGATTAAACCTCTTAAAACGTTTTTTAACCTAAATAAACTTCCAAAAGGCATTCTTGGGACCAAATTGAAATGAAAAAAGACTTTTTTGGACCAAATAAATTTGGGAAATTTATTTTTTCCCCTAATTTAACCAAAAGAGGCATTTCATGATAAAAGTAAACTCGAAAAAACGTTTTCCTACCAAATTAAACAAGGAAAATCCATGTTATGGGTCAAATTATTCCGAGAGATGACTTTTTTGTCCAGAGGAAATTTGGAAAAGCATTTTTCCACCTAACTAAAGCCGAAACAGCCATTTCATTATACGATTAAACCTCTTAAAACGTTTTTTAACCTAAATAAACTTCCAAAAGGCATTCTAGGGACCAAATTGAAATGAAAAAAGACTTTTTTGGACAAAATAAATTTGGGAAATTTATTTTTTCCCCTAATTTAACCAAAAGAGGCATTTCATGATAAAAGTAAACTCGAAAAAACGTTTTCCTACCAAATTAAACAAGGAAAATCCATATTATGGGTCAAATTATTCCGAGAAACGACTTTTTTGTCCAGAGGAAATTTGGAAAAGCATTTTTCCACCTAACTAAAGCCGAAACAGCCATTTCATTATACGATTAAACCTCTTAAAACGTTTTTTAACCTAAATAAACTTCCAAAAGGCATTCTAGGGACCAAATTGAAATGAAAAAAGACTTTTTTGAACCAAATAAATTTGGGAAATTTATTTTTTCCCCTAATTTAACCAAAAGAGACATTTCATGATAAAAGTAAACTCGAAAAAACGTTTTCCTACCAAATTAAACAAGGAAAATCCATGTTATGGGTCAAATTATTCCGAGAGATGACTTTTTTGTCCAGAGGAAATTTGGAAAAGCATTTTTCCACCTAACTAAAGCCGAAACAGCCATTTCATTATACGATTAAACCTCTTAAAACGTTTTTTAACCTAAATAAACTTCCAAAAGGCATTCTAGGGACCAAATTGAAATGAAAAAAGACTTTTTTGGACAAAATAAATTTGGGAAATTTATTTTTTCCCCTAATTTAACCAAAAGAGGCATTTCATGATAAAAGTAAACTCGAAAAAACGTTTTCCTACCAAATTAAACAAGGAAAATCCATATTATGGGTCAAATTATTCCGAGAAACGACTTTTTTATCCAGAGGAAATTTGGAAAAGCATTTTTCCACCTAACTAAAGCCGAAACAGCCATTTCATTATACGATTAAACCTCTTAAAACGTTTTTTAACCTAAATAAACTTCCAAAAGGCATTCTAGGGACCAAATTGAAATGAAAAAAGACTTTTTTGGACCAAATAAATTTGGGAAATTTATTTTTTCCCCTAATTTAACCAAAAGAGGCATTTCATGATAAAAGTAAACTCGAAAAAACGTTTTCCTACCAAATTAAACAAGGAAAATCCATGTTATGGGTCAAATTATTCCGAGAGATGACTTTTTTGTCCAGAGGAAATTTGGAAAAGCATTTTTCCACCTAACTAAAGCCGAAACAGCCATTTCATTATACGATTAAACCTCTTAAAACGTTTTTTAACCTAAATAAACTTCCAAAAGGCATTCTAGGGACCAAATTGAAATGAAAAAAGACTTTTTTGGACAAAATAAATTTGGGAAATTTATTTTTTCCCCTAATTTAACCAAAAGAGGCATTTCATGATAAAAGTAAACTCGAAAAAACGTTTTCCTACCAAATTAAACAAGGAAAATCCATGTTATGGGTCAAATTATTCCGAGAGATGACTTTTTTGTCCAGAGGAAATTTGGAAAAGCATTTTTCCACCTAACTAAAGCCGAAACAGCCATTTCATTATACGATTAAACCTCTTAAAACGTTTTTTAACCTAAATAAACTTCCAAAAGGCATTCTAGGGACCAAATTGAAATGAAAAAAGACTTTTTTGAACCAAATAAATTTGGGAAATTTATTTTTTCCCCTAATTTAACCAAAAGAGACATTTCATGATAAAAGTAAACTCGAAAAAACGTTTTCCTACCAAATTAAACAAGGAAAATCCATATTATGGGTCAAATTATTCCGAGAAACGACTTTTTTGTCCAGAGGAAATTTTGAAAAGCATTTTTCCACCTAACTAAAGCCGAAACAGCCATTTCATTATACGATTAAACCTCTTAAAACGTTTTTTAACCTAAATAAACTTCCAAAAGGCATTCTAGGGACCAAATTGAAATGAAAAAAGACTTTTTTGGACCAAATAAATTTGGGAAATTTATTTTTTCCCCTAATTTAACCAAAAGAGACATTTCATGATAAAAGTAAACTCGAAAAAACGTTTTCCTACCAAATTAAACAAGGAAAATCCATATTATGGGTCAAATTATTCCGAGAAACGACTTTTTTGTCCAGAGGAAATTTTGAAAAGCATTTTTCCACCTAACTAAAGCCGAAACAGCCATTTCATTATACGATTAAACCTCTTAAAACGTTTTTTAACCTAAATAAACTTCCAAAAGGCATTCTAGGGACCAAATTGAAATGAAAAAAGACTTTTTTGGACCAAATAAATTTGGGAAATTTATTTTTTCCCCTAATTTAACCAAAAGAGACATTTCATGATAAAAGTAAACTCGAAAAAACGTTTTCCTACCAAATTAAACAAGGAAAATCCATATTATGGGTCAAATTATTCCGAGAAACGACTTTTTTGTCCAGAGGAAATTTTGAAAAGCATTTTTCCACCTAACTAAAGCCGAAACAGCCATTTCATTATACGATTAAACCTCTTAAAACGTTTTTTAACCTAAATAAACTTCCAAAAGGCATTCTAGGGACCAAATTGAAATGAAAAAAGACTTTTTTGGACCAAATAAATTTGGGAAATTTATTTTTTCCCCTAATTTAACCAAAAGAGACATTTCATGATAAAAGTAAACTCGAAAAAACGTTTTCCTACCAAATTAAACAAGGAAAATCCATATTATGGGTCAAATTATTCCGAGAAACGACTTTTTTGTCCAGAGGAAATTTGGAAAAGCATTTTTCCACCTAACTAAAGCCGAAACAGCCATTTCATTATACGATTAAACCTCTTAAAACGTTTTTTAACCTAAATAAACTTCCAAAAGGCATTCTAGGGACCAAATTGAAATGAAAAAAGACTTTTTTGGACAAAATAAATTTGGGAAATTTATTTTTTCCCCTAATTTAACCAAAAGAGGCATTTCATGATAAAAGTAAACTCGAAAAAACGTTTTCCTACCAAATTAAACAAGGAAAATCCATATTATGGGTCAAATTATTCCGAGAAACGACTTTTTTGTCCAGAGGAAATTTGGAAAAGCATTTTTCCACCTAACTAAAGCCGAAACAGTCATTTCATGATACGATTAAGCCGCGAAAAAGTTTTTCCATCTAAACAAACCTAGAACAACCATTGTAAGGACCAAATTGAAATGGACTTTTTCTACCGAACCAAAGCAAAAAAACTTACTACTTTCTACTTATGATAATATTAAACAAAACCAAAATTTCTCCACCTAGAACATTCATTTTTCGTGCCAAATTAAAATAGAGACGAGATGAAAGATGACTTTTTGGTAAAGTCAAGTTTCGAAAAACTATTTTTTTTTACAAAACTAAACCAACAAAGCATTATTAAGCCATTTTTTTCGTGTATCCATGACAAATTTACATAAATTCATGTGGGAGAAGGTAGCAAGTAAATAAAAAATTCAGTAGTTTGAGTGGTCGAATAAAAATTCATCCAACAACCCCATCAAGAGAGAACGAAACTTATTGAATTTCATTACTAAATTATCCAAGTGATTGAACATTATATATAATATATTTTTTTTACAAATGGCCGGAACGGAAATCGAATTTTACCGTACTAAAAAACAAATTTATTTGCGAAAGGGAGCCAGCGCGGTGCATAGGGTTATATACATATCTGTATGTACCTTATTAGAATACATTTTAGTGTTACAAAACGGTCTCCCCTATTTCGAAAGATGCCTTTTCATTTACATATATACATACGTATCAGGTGCATACTTTTCATACTCACTACGGGGGATTTGTCACATTTCCTTGTGTCGTACAAAGTAGGCGTATTAATATATTTTTTATTTTCGACTCCAAATATGAATTTACATGTTTTTACGTTGAAATTTCGTCACAATTCGAAAACTCGAATTTCCGAGAAAATGATAAGTAACAACTTCAAGTTCAGCAACAATAAATTAAATTAAGACAAACCTAATTAGAAAGTGAATGGGAGAAAGGGGAGAGAAAGAAACTTGGTTCAATAATTCCAATTTCGCGATAGTTGAATCGCTCGAAAGTGGATTACGTAAAGATTTACACGAATCTCGAGGTATTTAGAAGTTTATTCCAAATGGAAACCAAATTATACGGTGAACACGTGTGATAATTATTAACAGGAAACTGTTCCATTAATGATAATTATTTTAGAAGATTTCGTAGAAAACGGGGACAAAATTATTGAAAGTTGGGTAAAAAGTTGTTTCTTCTATCAATTCCAAACGTTTAAAATATTTCACTTGGTCATCCCCATAACACTCATGAGAATCCAAACGTAATTGGTCATATTTGACCCTTCGTCGGAAGAACATTTTCCAAAAACAGTTAGACCCTCTTTTTCGGGTCCAGTAGCCTACAAAACCCGAGCGCGGCAAGCTACTAGCTTTTGGAGGATATTGGTAAATAGATAAATTAAAGTATGTGCCATCAGCGTTCGGTACACTTAAAACAAAATTCAATAAAGACTTCACTAAATCAAATTTTTACTGGTGATCCCCTTGACACCCATGAGAATTCATATTTGGTAGAATATTTTCCGGTCTAGTAGCCGAAAAAACCCGAATGCGGATAGCTGCTTGGAGGATATCAATTAAAAACTTAACAAAACCACCCCTTTTACATAGTCGATCGTTTAACAAGATTCACTTGGAAGTTTCTTTTTGATTGGAGGAATTTGGGAGTGATATACTTTAACTGAATGTTTTTTTTTTATGAAAGCGACTATAACTATCCTAAGTTATATCGAAAAGTGATTGTTCAATCGTCTGTTACCCCATTACACGATGAACGAGGGAGATAACACAGAGGTAATACTTTTTTCCATTTGAATTATTTCCTCTTATACTAGAGTGACTAACTTCCGCGAAGATATAAGTCGCTGTTAAATATTTTACCCCTTAATTGGGTTTTAACCTTTGCGAACAAAAAATAGCCGGACAATCCACATTCGTGTACAATATTCTTGGAAAACTAAGCAATTTGGTTCGGAGGATTTTTCGAATAATTTTTGTACATTATTCCTTAAAGTTAATCAAAAGTATTTCTTCGTAGTCCCAAAATATTTTGTTGCTTTCCGATGGATAGTTTCTTCATTAAATTTGATCTATTTTCTTGGTCCAAGCTCCAAATATCGTTATCAACATTCTATTGCGTTGAGAATTGAAGGTATTCCTTTCACCGGATTTCCATCCAGCGGGCAGGACACAACAAAACATGAACTGTACATTTGAGCAGAAATTTCGAAAGATTTTTTTTTCAACAACAGTCACAATCGGAGATCATGTTCTGTTCAAGTTTTATTCGGCGTAGAGACACCGAACATGGAGTTGTGAAAATGTGAAGCTCTGGAAATTTGAGCAACCAAAATGAGGAGGATTTATAGTTGCCACGAGTTACAATTTCGTGATAACTGATGGTTTTTACAGAGAAGAAATGCGGATATAATGACAGAATTTTTTGAAAAACAGCCGTTGTATTGATCAGAATTTCGGATGGAACTCAACGCTACCAGTAATGGATAAGAAAATTCCTCGTCTGGAACAAACTGTAACATGTTCTCAAGTTAAGAAACCATAGATACGTGAGCCCGTAAGAACGCAGTTACGAGGGAGGTTCAACATGTTGTTTCGATTGGATGATGCGATTTACGAAATCAATCGGAAAGCTTTTGAACTCTACCAACACCACCTGGTTGGCTTGCTCAACGTTATAGGAACATCTAGTCTTTTTCCCGGTTTTTTTCGTTTTCCAGGTCGTCCTTTTTCTTAATTCTGTATTCGTAGTCTGCGTATTTCGCATAAAGAATTCCTAATAGCCCTCAATTGGATTAGAGGTTTCTTCCGTTGGTCAATGATTGTAAGTGTGTTTTGATATAATAAAATAAATTATCTACATGAGACATTTCGACTTGTTTCCTCCACGGATTAAATAAGATTACCACTAAATCAAAGCAACGAAATAAAAAAAAAATGATTCTAATTTCAAGGCTGATAAACGTGGACTTTTTGAAACTCTATTCGCGGACTAACACGTTTAGAAAACAGAAATTTCGATTTGGGATGTGTTGTTTTCAGACGTCAGTTACTAATTCAATGTTTTCTGGAGCAGTCACCAGCACAGGATCTCCCGTACGTGGGTCATCTTTTAATGAATTATTTTTAATTGTGGAAAATGATGGATAAAAGTCACCGTAAACAACCTTCATTTTTTAAAACAAGTTTACCGAGTGGTTCTCAAGCTCTATTTTGTGTAAAGCTCGGATGAAGCTCTATATGAGGCCAAGAACTTATGGACCGCACTACGTTTATATATAGAAATATATTTATTGCCACCGAAGAAAAACAGCTGCGATATTTCAATGTCATCAGTGTTTATCAACTGGATGCTTTTTGTAAATTATACTCGGCAGATTGTTGACATCGAACGTACATAGAAACCTTTCAGAAATTCTACGAAACCCAAGAAAGGGTAGATAACACACGTTCCATGTTCTTTAGAAACGAAAATAAGATACGGAAATAGAGATGAGAGAGTTATTTTTTAAAAATCGGTATTAAATTTTGCATAATAATATTCACATATACGTAAATATGAAACATCCCTCTCATTTTCATCCCTACCTCTCTGGCGTCCCGTACAAACCCTCTCGGGTATACAAATATGGCAATTAATAATGAAAACATGACTGTTAATGCGGATGGTGGAAAAACAGCTGTGGATCCGTTTTTCGTTTGAAATTGGCGACGTTTCGATCGTTCGTTGGCGTTAATCAAAACGTTTAGTCAACTATGTTATCAACATTCGCGTCAGGTTAAATCGGTTGGATTTATGGAAGGGACAATCATTTTAATTTGATTCAAACATGCCACAACGAAAAATATCAAACGGTAATTTGTTATATGTGAATGGTAATCACCTAAATAATGACCAAACCTGGGATATGGGACAGGATGATCCATCGAAAAGAGAAAATTTACCTCAATTCTAAGTGGGGTAAGCAGCAGACACAACTGGAATATGAGTGTTCGGATCTAAGACACACCAAGCATTTTTAAAGCAGAAACCTACAAGTTATTGAGTCGGGAAAAGAATCTTCTGGGAAACTAGAACCAGAGAAGATCTGCTGGATCAAGTAACAACAATCTACGAAAACTAATAGTTGTCTTATCGGGGCAACGTCGCCTCAATAGACATCTAAAGACGCGTGCAGATTTTGTTGTACAGAGGATGAAACCTCTAACCACTTTTCTCGAAGTGTTAGATACTATGGAAGTCCAGGGTTTAGGAAATAGAAGAAGAAGATCTCTTGTAACTACAGCCGTCACATAATAGATTCTTTGGGTCGCAGTGTATACGATACATACCATACAAACAGTTTATACGAATAAAGTCTGTTCGATTTGGCTATAAAATGTGGTACCTGGATAAAAATGGTTTTAGAGCTACTCGAAAAATTGAGATATTTGCCGTATAAATTCTATTTTGACAATCTTTTACCTTTAGTCTCTGAAGACGATAACTTGGTTATCGAAACGCGCGTCAGACAGTGTAATTGTGAGTGTTGGTGCAGTGGTGATGTAAACAGTGTGTTCAGTATAATATTTAACGAGTGCCAATCTATCAGATTATTTCAAACTAACGGATATACGGGAACGGGTACCATATACAAGAATCGGTTGCTCAGAAACTGTTTAATGTCAAGAAAAATGAAGTACGAAGTACCAACTGTCGATGGCAACGATGGTTGAATTGAACAAATTACATTTCGAATTGTTTCCTTGTCCACCGTATAGTCTAGGTCTGGCACCCAGTGATTTTACTTTTTTGCAAAAATACGCTTTGATGAAATAAGAAAGTTTTTTTTTTTTTCATTTTGTTTTAAAGAGACATTATAATAAACTTTCTCGAGATTTCAGCATAAATTCCACTGACAATTAACCAGGTGGCCAGATTTATTCAAGCATTACAGGTGACTTCCTTTGGGTATGTTCGCCGGCTAGTGTCTTAATCGCCAAAGGCAGAAATAATTGCAATTATTGATATCTGAATAAGTTAATCGAACAATTTATCTAATTCAACATCTGGTTTAAACATCAACATCGTTTTTTGTTAATAGAAAACGTATACTTTTTGCGGCACGATGTAAATTCAAATTTTTTATATGAAAATATACGAGGGTTTGTTTACACCTACGATTTTCAAACAAAAACTAATCGTCGAAATTGAAATTTCAGAGGAAATATCAACAAAAGTATAGAATGTTTAGATTGGGGTCGAAAAACTTTTTATACAACCCTCGTAAACGAAAACTGTTACGTTTATAATGATAATTATACCGACTGTTGCTATCTTTGGATTGAAAGTGATAAAAAATGCCAATTAATAAATCTTAATAAAAATAAATGACGTTTCAACCCTCACCCTTTGAAGGAACCAGGCGTCTATAAAGATAAATTTAGACCAATCTCGAACATTTTATATTATCATATACAATGTATAATAAAATTACGAAAAACGACAATTGAAACATTTTATAGATATAATAATTAATACGAGGGTGGTTCAATCATAAACATGTCACCGCACTCGATGTTAGATTTTTACGAAAATGGCAACCGGAAAATTCCTGAGAGATGGTTGAGAATGTGACGAAACTATTCCAATTTCAATTAATCTAGGTACTATCTGGCAAAAATTCGTTGTATATCAAATTTATACTGGTCTATATCTAAATTCGAAACACCGACGTCAACCCATAAAGCATCGTAATCAGATGACGCCGTTGACGTGCTGCACGCGTGGGAGAAGCTGATAGACGCGACCATATGACGTTTCGGGCAGTGAGACGTAAGAGCAGAAGCCACCCGAACATCTCCTACCCGACAACGAACCTACCGAAGGCGATCACAACAGGTTGCCGCCGAACGGCACGTACTACTGACAGCGTTGCCGTATCTTTCGAAAAAGATACCAATTCTAATGGAATTTTTACAAGTCGAACAAAAATTTTCGATGGCGTCAATATTTTTTATCTTCTTCATTACTACGACTACAAACAAATCAGTATATATCCACTTTACGTGGAATTTAGAAAACCAAAACTGAAATTTATAATTTTTCGAGTGTATGGCCGCTAAATTAATAAGAATTCGTAGCTCGTAAAAATGTTGAAATTCATTGAAAAACAGTATATTTTGTAAGTGATTGAGTGTTTGGAAAAGAGAAATGGATAAGACAAGAGACGTTTTAAAGATATCATTTCGTCAAACTTGTTATATTTACGAGTCACTAATAATTTCTTAGTTTTCAATCTGGCAACAATGTTTAGAATTATAGCCGTCGGCTGAACGTTTGTACATAAGGCGATACGTACATGGGCGTCCTTTCTATAGTTGGACCCCCTCTGAGGAGATTTATTTCTGCTTTGGGAGCAGCTTTAATTGTCCCATTTACTTTTGACGGTGGAATTTCGTAACTTTATGCCCCTGTTGGTGTACATTGGTGTAAAAACGTCAGGTTTAAGAGGTCTCCAAGGTATGGTACACATTTAATTCAAATTTACATTAAATATATTACAAAATTTTATTTTTTATCACGTTTTCGTGGTTAATAATGTTCACTTTTGACTTGGTTTTGTCAAATTATTTTCTGGAGTCCTCTTATCACCTTAGTAAGTAACTAGCGACACCTACCAAGCGGTAGATTAAACGACTAGAATTTATTTTCTCCTAGATACGAAAATTTAAACATCGTCACGATAAAATAAATCTTCATATGTATCAAATTTTGAATTGAATTTGAATCATTGTTCAAGGACTCCTCACAAGCCACATATTCACGTGAATCATCATTTATTCTACTGTTTGTCCTTTTTACAATTTCCATTCACATATTATTGTTTGGTAGCTTTGGTACATTCAAAATTTGGTACGTAATCAAAAAAAAGTTGAAAGGAATTGATCCCCCATCGAAACTAAAGTATCATCTACTTCGTTATTGACGCCTTCCGAAGCATCTAGCCAAAGAAAATTAGCGAAAGCAAAGAAAAAAAAAACTCAAACAATAAAAGGTAGCATTTTCGTCTTTATTTATTTGCTTTGTTGTGGTATTACCTTTCGCTGTTTATTTCTTTACTTTATTATAAAATAGAAATGGATTAAAACATTTTTAGAAATATCGCTACACGTAGATCGATTCTGTTCATGGTATTTCACTATCTTCAGATACTCAGATACCATATGGACTAGTACCCGATTTTCTGATCGATTTGGAGACTTTGGCACAGCCATTTCGGTACTATATAGCATGAGAACTCTTGGATGAAAACAAGTTTGGTTAATTGATAGTATGTTTGAGTCAAACATAAATATGTCTGGGTTTTTGGTTAATTAGCCCAACCGAGATGTAAATATTGATTCTTCACACACGTACCAAAAACTGTTGGGGGTTATTAGAGCTTTGTCGTGGTATGATTCCGATGTAACAAACGTAGATTAATCAGTTAAATGAAATAATCTAGATGAAGTTATTCAAAGAAATACACATGCCTCAAAATAGTCTTCAGCTTCAGCAATTGCTTCATCATTCGAGCTGATTTTCTTACCGGCGAACATTTTTTTTGGAATCAAAGAATAGCCAGTAGTTACTGGAGGCTAGATCTGGATTATACGGTGGATGAGGAAGCAATTCGAATTGTAAATCGTGCAATTTAATCATCGTTGCCATCGACTTGTGAATTGGTGGTACTTTCGTCGACATATAAGGCCGTTCTTCCTTGATATTTGCATTAAAACTATCCAACAACACTATGAAGATCTTCGAAGAACAATATTCCATTCGTATCCTAAAATACTGAAGCCATAACCTTCCCAGCTGACTGTTTTGCCTCCGGACGTGGTTCACCCGCCGCAGTCCACTCAGATGATGATCGTTTTGATTCCGGACTGAAGTGTTGGATCCATGTTTCATCTATTGTTAAATGTCGACTCAAAAAATCTGATTTATTACGTGTAAACATGGCCAAAAACTGTTCTGAATCATCGACACGTCGTTGTTTCCGATCGAATTTGAGTAAACGCGGTACCCACTTTGAAAAAAACTTTCTCGTAATCAAATGTTCATGCTTAATTGTAAAGATAATGCCTTCTGATATATTCAGGGCCTTTGCTGGCTCACGCAATTTCAATTTACGACTAGATATAACCAATTTGTGGATATTTTTGATATTTTCTGGATAAACCACATCAAGTTGAAGACCAGAACGTTTACCATCATCGGTGTTTGTTTGACAGCGTTTAAATTCAACAAACCAATAACAAATGGTTCTTTCAGATGAAGCAAAGTCCCGATAACACTCTTGAAATCATTGCTGGGCTTGTACAGTATTCTGACTAATCGAAATGTTACGAAATTTTAATCATAGTTGATACTGCACAAACGTCATAAGAATTTGACAATGGCAGCGCCATCTGTGCGTCGATCACACGATTTATTGAGCGATATTATATATGAGATCAGAAATAATTGATTAGAAACAACAATAAATATTCTCGTATAAAAATTTCCGTATCAATTTTTAATGATAACAGATGTTTTGATTGGTATAAATACCTATTGAAACCAATTTTGCATCCGCTCGTGTATATAAACAATTACGATTATCGTAAAGTATTTGATTATGTAATTATGTCGAACTTTGATCGTATTTCATGATTTACCGCAAGCGGCAATTCATTCCGTACTTAAAAGATGATACTTTATCTCTCGACAACGATATTTACGCGATGCCATACCGTTTACGAAGGTGTAGGTGTTACATAATCCGCTGGATACTATTTAGAAATGCTCTCAACTACCTACCGTACCTACTAAATCATCAAACGCCCATAAATAAATAAATTTATTACGTTCAAATTTGCAATAAAACAGAAATGGAGATATTTAAATTGTAAATTTTGAATCGAAAACTAGAATTATTATTGAATATTGGGCATTGAACAACCTTTCATAGTTCATAGTTATATTATGGATCGTTGAGTACATAGGCCCTCAGATAGATCCATCGTTCCTCATTTGACATTACCGTGTCCTTTGAGGGCGCTTTGGAATGAACCCTTTGATGTCATTAGCCAAACTATACGGCTCGTGTGAGTTCTAGACAGTCACAGATGACGTTATCTGCTGTTTTATCTTCTTTCATGTACCAGCGGCACTCCGGATCGTTCTTAACGCCCATGGTGTCTTAGGTGACAGTGTCCGATAACTAATCGGAGCAGTTGTTTGGTGTTCATTCATCTATATGTATTTTCGCTTATCTGATGCCAAGGTGTCTTTATTCATCTCTACCGAGCACGTCTTGTACGTAGATTGTTGGGAGACGCGAGAACAAAACTTTTAACTACGCCAAAGATGAGTTATGAATCCGTCGCTCATAATCTGGCGAGTTAATCCGCCTCGTCGTTGCCCCAAACGAACCGGATCTTGCAGTCATCAGATTTTGTAAGATTTCCTGTGGGATCGATTGAATATCGCGAGTCCGCATTCCATCACAGCGACTACCCCGGCTTGGAAGACGATAGGGTGTTTCCCAAGCGAAAAAGATTTGGGGCAAAATCCTGCTTCGCCCCAAGCTATCCCTCCTGGAGCCGTCTGTGTACCATTATTCAGTATAGCGGACTTGGAGTCACGGATCCACTGCCCACTCTCGGTGATCTATGCCTCCCATCCCTTATTGTTAACGTTTAAACAACCCTTAACCAAAAGTATAAATTGAACTACATTAGTAGTCGTTTTTAAGGCTGTCACACACATAACGAAAAAAATCGAATTAATACATGAAACGTATTACTCACCTCACGTACTCCATGGATAAACTTATGCAATCTTGTGGGTTGAAAATGGTCCTTTCCGTATCTTCACCACGTTCTTCTGGGGAAACTCTTGCTGCTATTTGCGGGTATTGCTGATAATATTGTTTTCGGCGCGTCATCTCCTTCAAAAACAGTTCTGGTACTAATTTGTACACGATGTCCTGAAGAGTTTTGTCCAATCTGTTGAAAGACATAAGGACTTTTTACTATAATTACATGAGACGTGCGTTAAATGTTGTAAATAACGGGGACAAACTTTTGGGGGAGGAATACAATCTTATTTAAAGATATATCAATAACATTTGTTAAAATATTAACTCATTCTTTTATCTAGATGTATAAGATAAAAATCCTGTCGGACGTATCAAGACGCCAATGGTTGATCCGCCACGTGGGATTCACGCCGCCACGCTACAACGATTCCCTCAATTGTCTATATCTATCTCGTTCTCGATCGTTTAAATCGACGGGCCACCCTCGGTTCGACGACTATCTCTTTCTAAGCTTCCGGCGGAATGCCGTCACGTTGATAACGGGCCTGCGCCATAACGACACATCAATAACGACGGCTATTTCATGAACCGAGTACTTTGTTTTGATAACATAGACTCGATCACGAGTCTCGAGAAGTTTTTTACGAGGTATTTCCAAAGGGCGAAGCCCGTTTTCATTTTTAAAAAATTATTCTATGAACTTTGAAGGGATATTTCCACTTATAACGAAAACTTTGATTTTGACACCAGATTTATTATTAGAATGAAAGAATCAGCAATTTCAGCAATAATTTCGGTCCTGAACAGTGCGATTTAAAAATGATACCACCCCAATCGCGTATGTTTTTCAACCACGAATGTTGTCTACAACGAGGTCCACGTTTTCCTTTAATTTTTCCTTCTATTATTAATTTCAGCATATCATACTTGTTATATGTGGCCCAAATAAGCGGTCTTTGTTCTTTTTATTGTTGTAAGTAACTCCATGTCATTTCCCATACGTTTAACCCCTCTCAGTTAGATATATTTTGAGTCTATGGTATTCTTAGTAGATCCACATTTCAAAAACCTCGAGTCTGTTCATGGTATCCACTTTTAATGTCCATGTTTCTGCTCCATACAAGAGAACATAAATTTTCTTCATAATCCTCGTACTTTTCACCAGGTCTCCAATCGCATTTCCTCCATACCTTTGACCTGCGACTTAAACCCAAAAATCTCAAACTTTGACTCATCACTACATAAAACTCTTTCCCATTTTTCATGCATTCGATTTTCGTGTTTCAAAGATTTCCTTTTCTCTGTAGAAGTACTCAAAGGCAGATTCCTAACTTCATTGCTATATAATAAAAATCCGTATTCTCTAAAGAGTCGATCTGTCAATTGATTTAGATTTTATTGAAGCGTTGAGGCATTCGCTCAACAAAAATATTAGGAAATGCGTTCTTAAAATATCGTGGATGTGATGCGAAAATGCTTTTCACATGGTTCGATTATGAAACATCACTTAAGAATGATGAATAGCAAGATGGAAATTGCTTTTATCCACAATCGACCACAAATGAAAGATTAGTTGAATTGTTCAATGCATAAATTCATTATCAAAAAGAGTTTTTGTGGATATAGAGGGCACAAAAACGGATCCCATTCCAGTGACTATCATTTGATTGTAAACGAATATTATGAAAAAACAAATCCTCTATAAATTTTGTTTTCGAACGATTAAAAATGAAGTGACCTTGAAAAAATCAACTCCAAATTGTTCAAATCTTATTGATTCACCCTCGTAGAACAGCTACGCATTATTTGTATAGTGTGTTTTAGAATTTCAATGCCTCTGAGAATGAAAACATTTTGCTGAATTAAAAAAAAAACGTTGAACTTTAAAAATGGCAATGACCTTACAATATTTGATTACTTAAACATTGACTAAGAGTATGAATTTCTAGAAAAAATATTAACAGCGGTAATTGAACGATTTTAACGGCAAATAAAGAAAAATCTCGTCCACGGATGTCTAATGAATTAAATTACAAGTTTTGAAATTGTCTTATACTACCAATGAAAAATTTTTGCCCTTTCCATAATCTACTTTGGTTAGGTTAGTTTGGTGTTTATGATTGTAGTTTAGTCCCTGTGAGACGCAAAATATGATAAGTAAAAATCAAAAATATTAATATTAACCCTATACTCACACTGAATGGAAAACGATTAGACTAGATGCAAAAATACAAGTATTTTGGTTCAATCATAAACGCTCAAATGGATCCAGACAAAGAAATCAAGATCGTAATTGAAAACTAAACCTCCACGCCACAATAGGATTCATGGGATGTTATGCGTGGTTAGTACTGCTGGAAACTTGGACCTTGAAGGCTCAAATGATCAAAAAACTTGAGGTATTCGAGATGTGGCTCTATGGACGCATCCTGTAGATACCCTGGACTGATAGAGTCACCAAGGACGAAGTACTAAGACGCATTGGTCGCAAAAAAAGCTGTTGACAATTATTAAACAGAAATCTAAACCTCCACGTCAGAATAGGATTCATGGGATGTTATGTGTGGTTAGTACTGCTGGAAACTTGGACCTTGAAGGCTCAAATTATCAAAAAACTTGAGGTATTTGAGATGTGGCTCTATGGACGCATCCTGTAGATACCCTGGACTGATAGAGTCACCAAGGACGAAGTACTAAGAAGCATTGGTCGCAAAAAAAGCTGTTGACAATTATTAAACAGAAATCTAAACCTCCACGCCACAATAGGATTCATGGGATGTTCTGCGTGGTTAGTACTGCTGGAAACTTGGACCTTGAAGGCTCAAATGATCAAAAAACTTGAGGTATTCGAGATGTGGCTCTATGGACGCATCCTGTAGATACCCTGGACTGATAGAGTCACCAAGGACGAAGTACTAAGACGCATTGGTCGCAAAAAAAGCTATTGACAATTATTAAACAGAAATCTAAACCTCCACGTCAGAATAGGATTCATGGGATGTTATGCGTGGTTAGTACTGCTGGAAACTTGGACCTTGAAGGCTCAAATGATCAAAAAACTTGAGGTATTCGAGATGTGGCTCTATGGACGCATCCTGTAGATACCCTGGACTGATAGAGTCACCAAGGACGAAGTACTAAGAAGCATTGGTCGCAAAAAAAGCTGTTGACAATTATTAAACAGAAATCTAAACCTCCACGCCACAATAGGATTCATGGGATGTTATGTGTGGTTAGTACTGCTGGAAACTTGGACCTTGAAGGCTCAAATGATCAAAAAACTTGAGGTATTCGAGATGTGGCTCTATGGACGCATCCTGTAGATACCCTGGACTGATAGAGTCACCAAGGACGAAGTACTAAGACGCATTGGTCGCAAAAAAAGCTATTGACAATTATTAAACAGAAATCTAAACCTCCACGTCACAATAGGATTCATGGGATGTTATGTGTGGTTAGTACTGCTGGAAACTTGGACCTTGAAGGCTCAAATGATCAAAAAACTTGAGGTATTCGAGATGTGGCTCTATGGACGCATCCTGTAGATACCCTGGACTGATAGAGTCACCAAGGACGAAGTACTAAGGCGCATTGGTCGCAAAAAAAGCTATTGACAATTATTAAACAGAAATCTAAACCTCCACGTCACAATAGGATTCATGGGATGTTATGTGTGGTTAGTACTGCTGGAAACTTGGACTTTGAAGGCTCAAATGATCAAAAAACTTGAGGTATTCGAGATGTGGCTCTATGGACGCATCCCGGACTGATGGAATCACCAAGGACAAAGTACTAAGACGCATTGGTCGCAAAAAAAGCTGTTGACAATTATTAAACAGAAATCTAAACCTCCACGCCACAATAGGATTCATGGGATGTTATGCGTGGTTAGTACTGCTGGAAACTTGGACCTTGAAGGCTCAAATGATCAAAAAACTTGAGGTATTCGAGATGTGGCTCTATGGACGCATCCTGTAGATACCCTGGACTGATAGAGTCACCAAGGACGAAGTACTAAGAAGCATTGGTCGCAAAAAAAGCTGTTGACAATTATTAAACAGAAATCTAAACCTCCACGCCACAATAGGATTCATGGGATGTTATGCGTGGTTAGTACTGCTGGAAACTTGGACCTTGAAGGCTCAAATGATCAAAAAACTTGAGGTATTCGAGATGTGGCTCTATGGACGCATCCTGTAGATACCCTGGACTGATAGAGTCACCAAGGACGAAGTACTAAGACGCATTGGTCGCAAAAAAAGCTATTGACAATTATTAAACAGAAATCTAAACCTCCACGTCAGAATAGGATTCATGGGATGTTATGTGTGGTTAGTACTGCTGGAAACTTGGACCTTGAAGGCTCAAATGATCAAAAAACTTGAGGTATTCGAGATGTGGCTCTATGGACGCATCCCGGACTGATGGAATCACCAAGGACAAAGTACTAAGACGCATTGGTCGCAAAAGAAAGCTGTTGACATCAACGACATCAATGTATGCTGCAAGAGACATAGATTTCGTAGCCAAAAAACCATTTATTGATTCAGTTAAACTAAAAGGTGAATATCTGGACGTAAATCACAATAATCTGTTAGTGGTCTTTCATTTTTGAGAAAAAAGCACGAAGAATCATTTGGATTGAAAAATTTAAGTAGATGGACAGTTCAAAGGTAATTATTCTATCCAGGAAACGTTAGAGACTATAGGTTGGTTGCAAAAACTGGAATTAACCAGATTGGAGTAAAGTTTTGATCTATATTTTGTAAAGGAAAGAAACCAATGCAATATTGTTGAAAGAACATCGAGAAGCATCATTTATGGTGGTCCTTATTGACTTTGTTATTGTGGATGAAGGATCCATGATGGAACTAAGTAACATGACAACCAATTCAGATGAACATTTGGAAGATATCAGTCCGATTACGTCCCACCACGATCTTGAATGAATAATCAGAAGAATTTCACTTATTAAGTGATTGATTTTATCTATAAAATAGGCGTGAATTAAATTTTTTTACCTCAGTTGTCTGTTGGGGCGCTTAGAAGTTTCGTGTCTGTAAAATATTCCGGGTTGGTTTGTTCATGTGATTAACGCTAGACCCGGGTAACTTTTAACGTGTTCTTAAAATTGGCATGAATAATTCAAAAGGTACGTTAAAGTTCTGACTGTTAATTTTTTTTTTTGGTTCGCGGTGCCAATACCCGGATTATATATTAAGTTTAATAATATAAAAAAAAAACAAAACTCAGCTAAAAATCTTATTAATTATACAGTGAAAGGATTGATTATCATCTATTTTAATGTGCATGTCTGTTTAGAAGATAATTGATAGGAGATTGACGGTAGGTATGTATTTATACAGATTTTTTGATGTTTCGATTACAAACCTCTCGGGAATTGCTGAAAGACATCATTTTGAATAATTTTAAACGTTGTTACCTGAGTACGAACATTGGGTTTCTCGTTCTTGTATCATGAAAATCATATTAAACGATGTTATGAAATTTTTATACACAAGAAAGTTTTAAAACCAAATTTCTAATGCAAAAATTAGAATCTTAAAATCTTTTTTTCGGTACAAATGATATGTCTTGAGCCTCTAACTAATCTGTAGTTATTCTGACGTAGTGAATCGGTCAAAATATAATGATTTCCAACCCTTTTCTACTCCTACTACCCAAAAACTCTTCAATACACAGGGAGATTATCTTCTTTCGAGACTACGAATGGTATGTCTTCAGCTTTAACTAATCTCTGGTTATTCTGTCGAATGATGATGAATAAATCGTCATTGGGATAATTTTCTTCGTCATTTTTGTTAAATCCATCATTGACTTCAATTTTTGAATGTGGTATCCATGATAACAATTCTTAGGCCCGGCGCAAGTTGAGACGCAGTCAACACGTGCGTGCAGGGCTGCACAGTTTTTGTAACTCTTGTTGTCTAATGGGTCCGCGCGAATTGAGAGGCAGAGCAGGGCAGGACGTGGCCAATGTGGCACTCGTGAGTGTCACACAGAAACTGCGTTACACTCGCACAGTTGCCAACTATACGAAAATTAAATTGATACAACGATTGCACACGAACTTAATTTAAAGAATGGTAAGTATCTCCGAATTTCATTTAAATATAGTTTATAACTAATACAGTTGACTAACTCATTTGTTTTCACAATGTTATAAGAAGAAACTGGACTCGACGAGGCCTATAAAGTCCTTAGTAATTTGACTAACAGCATTCTTAGAAAATAGTAATTGGTAACGAAAACTGCGCCACACAGTTTTCTCGAGATGCCTTCCCTTGCGCTGTGCTGCCCTGCACTTGTTCAATTGCAATTCTGCGCAACTAATTTTTATTGTATTTTCTTTCTTTTCCGATGTTTAGCTTCCTTTCTCTTCAGTTTTCGACTGATAGACGTGCGGAATACCCGAAATCGGCGAACCAACCTTGGAGTTCCCAATTTGTCTTTTGCACATTCCACCAATCTAATCGACTGTCAGTTTTTGACAACTTTGTCGCATATTTGACTTGTACGACATAACTAAGTTAAAATTTGATAAAAATTGAAATGACATATGAAAATTGAAAGGAATTCTGTGGTAAAATTGAACAATAAAACAATTTTGTAAATTATTTATTGTTTTAATTGAAATCTTTATTTGCTTTTACGTTAATATCAAGTAGTGTTCTTTCTAATTGGTAAACGTCAGTTATTATCTCATTAAAAACACTGAAACATGTAAAATATTTCAACACGCAATTATTTAGTATTCACTCTCATATAAATCTGACTTTTACATAATTATTTTTAAAGAAATGAGCAACGTTGTCATATCGTAAACGGTACTTGATAATGAAAGTTTATAACCCCCACACGGGGAAAATTCGATGTGGACCATATCTGGTGTTATCCCGATGGAAAAGTCCTTTCTTTTTCTTCAAATGCGGTCGATTTTTCGCAATTCCTCCCTTAATCTCATCAAGCTCCTGCTATCTATGTCTTTGAAGATGGCCGTTGAACGTAATCCCAAAAAACGGTTACCGTGGTTCTCCCAGTCGACGAAACCATCTTTCAAAGCATGTTCGCCCTTTGTAAATCACTGTATTAACTGTTTTTCCATTCCAGAAGTGTAGTTGTGGATCCTGTTTTCATTTATATACGACTGAATTTGCCTAACCTCGCAAATTTTTGGTCCAAAGTAGCACCCAACGCGTAGTTAGCTTCTACAGTCTATGCCTATGGGCGTTGGTCTCTGGAAACGGCGCAACTTCCTTCCTGATCACTTCGCTATCTTGAGACGCCTCTCCCGGGTGCGTTTAAGTATGGAACAATGAGTAGGTAGAAGGTTTTGGGTTTTCCAAAAGTCAGGTATATTCGGAAGGATCTAATTGTATGCTATTTGGACATTGAAAAGATTACATAGAATTTCCTGGGTCATGTATCGGTCAGTCAGGTGTAGATGGATGATCGTTTTATTGAGGGAATTTGTTGGGAGAAATGTCCACCTGTATTAAGTATTTTTAAATGCCAAATGGTCGCCACGTGTCTATAGCCTCTTCTATTTTCCTAACTTTAATCCGAAAGTCGTCCAGTGAACTTTTCCGATGATATCGCTGGTTTTTGACCGCCCGGAACGATTGTCGTCAGTCAAGCTGCTGATAAGTCACGTTTGAATTCAGCTACCCAAAATTATACGGTCGTAAATGATGATGCAGAGTCTCTATATAGTGTTTAACTCTTCTTTCATGATCCATGCACATTTTCGTATGTTGTACTTGTCTAATGATAGAATATCTGATGCAGTTTTCTTTTTCGCCTCTCAATATCATTACACATAAACAAAACAGTCATATTTTCATGAAAAAGAAACTTCAAATCCAGACAAATCAACAACGAAAACATATAAAAATATCTAACAATTAAAATGTTAAAGAAAAATGTGATTTAGAAACTGCTGTTGCTAAAAGTATGTTTTTAATCAATTCCTTTAGACAATTGAAAATTTGTAGTTGTGGCAACGTCGGATATTCGTCGTAACCAACGAATAGAAAACGTGGGAACTTTTACGTATTGACGAGAGAAAGAGACGAGCGAGTAATCGAAGGAGATATACTTGAAATTCATCCAATTTCTCGACGAAAAACTTCACCGGCAACTTCTGAATTTTATGAAAACTTATTTGATTCGCTGTTTTTTCTAGGCTCGATATTGGGTTTTAAATTTATTTTAAAAACTAAATTACGTATGTGAAATAAATTAATGACCGTATTGAGGAAAAACAAACAAAAATTTTCATAACAAAAACATTAAATATGATCGGCGACGTGATTTGGGTTGAAGTTGAAACAGAAAAACTTGGGATACAAATCCCAATAAATCGCCGCGGAATTGATTTAAATTCAGAAAGAAAATACGTGAAACAACTGAAGACGCTGACAAAGCAAAAGCAGTTTTCCAGTTTCCTTAAAAAAGGGAAAATATGAAAATTTTTTTAAACTTTGAACTTGGCAGGTCTTCATATAGATTGGGCTTTCAATATGACGAGGATGATGAGAAGACAATTTGGAACATTTTTGCGATTCTTCTGCATAAAAAGGATTTTCAATGTTTGATTTAAAATGCTCAATCTGTTTCTTGAATTATACAAGAAGGAAGCTTTGATGTTAGTTTTCTATAGTTCTAATCCATAAATTGAGATCTTGATAAAACCATTATCTTCCCTCGCCAAAATTTTGCCATGGATCTGACGGAGCAAGGTCTAAATGCTTGATGTGGTACAAGTTCTTCAATGTGATTCCCCGGAACTTTCACAGTACGTAGTTTAGGAGACAGTTAGAAACGTTTCCATAGAAAACATGGAAAAAATTCCATCAAATGTTTTGCACGGATAAAACGTGGGTCCACCTCTTCACACCCGAAGCAAAAGAAAAGGGAAAACCAAATCCAAAAAAGACAAAGACCGTTCCATCTGCAGGCAAAGTTATGGCGTCGGTTTTATGGGATGCGCGTGAGATAATTTCCACTGACTATCTTGGAAAAAGAAAAACTATGAACGGTAAGTATTATTGCAACGTTTGAACGAATAATTTAAGCAGAAATGACCGTTGATGTTTGTTAGAGCACCGTACTAGCAAAGAGTTTGCTTGAAATTTTGGATTTCTAATCAAATTGCAGCTACGGAATCGTTGGAAAATCATGCAGAAATGTTTAAAGACGCATTTGAATGACACAAAGCATCCAGTGAAGTCGTCGAAATCTTGCCTTATCAAAAAAGTTGTTAAAACGGTTCTCGGTCGTTAACAGAAAGATAGTAGAGTTGTCTCAATATATTTTGATTAATTTTTTGGATATTAAGCGTGTTAATGCTAGACTCGTACCAAGAAATGTGAAAAATGTCGAGTATACGTTTAAAAAAAAGCTACTTTGATCAGAAGCGACAAGAGGTGGATATAACCAATGCAATAAGTTCGTTTCAGAGGCTCAAACGGTCAATAAGGAGTTCGACTCGAATGTTTTGAATCAATTTGTAAACAATTGACAGATTTTTCAACCCGATAATGCGTCGTCACTTTCCAGCATGATTTTTCGGTCGAAAACGAAACGTTTGAATCCCTGAATGACTCAAAAATTTACTTGACATGCTTATGTTGATCTCGGAAGGGGCTTAATTTGAAAGTGATCTATTCATAAAGTGACGAGGAATCACTAAAAAGATTCACGAAACGAATGAAACATCGATTCGATTTACCATCACCTAGTGAAATGTAGAGAATTAATTTCGCCTCATCATTGATTCACACTCGCAAATACGCTACCGATATGAACACACATTAATTAATGACTCTAGTTAATTACAATAATTGACCTTACTAATTGATTGATAGGAAATTATCACAGACATACGTGGTTGTTGGCTTGTTTTGTTATCACGAGTGAATTTACGTTTATTCAAACCTTGATATCAAAGGGGAGCCGGAAAATTCCGTTTTAATTGGTTAATTAGCCGTAGAAAGTGAAACCGAACGTCGTATTGGGGGTTTTATATACAAAATAATCGTTAACACGTAAAAAAAATATATTCAAAATCAATGTAAAAGCCTAAAAAAAAAAGAAAGTTGTCATATATATTATCGAATATTGTTTGAACTCTTATTCGGAAACTCTCAGTTCGTATGGTATTTAAAAATTAATTTTGGATGTATTTAAAACACTTTGTAGATTTTACGAGACCAGAGGAGTTGAAGTTGGCAACACTGCATTTTTAGATACCCCTTCGAGGTTAAGAAACAGGAAAATTTCGTTGAGAGTCAGATCTGGTCAAACGGAAATGAGAGATTATTGAATTTTAGCGATGGAAAAGCATTTTTTTTTTCTTTCAAATGCGATCATTTTAGAGCAATTTCTTCCTTTAGACACTATATCAAGCGATAATGCCTAATACTCTCCATTTGGTGAACTTTTTCGTACTTTGTGGCCGCGCTGAACGTTCATCTTCACGATGCACGAACACAAACCTATAGAAGTCACAGAAAACAGAAAAATTGTTGCAAAAAAATGAAATTGGCAACGTTAATGATATTCCTAACGATTTACCGGAAGATATATAACAGAAAATATTTCTCCTAAACGCAATAGATGTTGAAATCTTCATGTTATGATCTAAAACTTATCAGACAACCCTTGTATACATTAAAAATGGATAATTTAAATAAGAATCTCGAAGTAATATAGAGGAACCGGCAACGTGGCGACAATAACAAGGTGGATAGTGAAAGAAATAGGAATAAAGATGTATGAATTAATAATACGAGGGTGGTTCAAATATAAACCGGGATCTTGCTATGAAAAAAAATTATTACAGTGCCGAAATTTCTAACAATTTTCTTCACATCTCCGGAAGCTTTTGAAAACCTTCTTTAAATAAATCTCTCTGTTTGGCACCCAAGTATTGCTTCCGAATCGCAGTCTTCCAAACGCCTCTTTCAAAGGATCAAATAAATAATACTCGCATAGGGACAAATCGGGATTATAAGGAGGGTGTTCCAGTGTTTTTTAACGTTACGCTTTGATCTGTAGACAGTTCCACCTTGTTATTTAGGAGAATTACTATAATACTACGTGTTGACGCTACTTGAAATTCAGAAAATCGTTCAAGAATTATTTGGCTACGCTGATGCCTAATTCTACAGAGCCATATCGTGTATAGAACTGCGTGGGTTTCCAAAAAAAAAATGGCCTCGGCCTTTTCGGAAAGCGAGACAACATAATACACAATAGTTTTCGATAAATTTCCGCATAATCTTTAACCAAAAACCGAATAATGATGCGTTGCCAACAGATAATGGTACATTCAGATTTATATTTGAATCACCCTCGTAAATTAAACTGAATTTGGAAAGAAAAGGAGAACAAAGCTCAGTTCGATTGGCTTAATGAGCACTGTGAGTTTTTTAAATAAAAATAATTTACTATTATTTTAGAATTTATAAAAATGTATGTACGACATTTGTCTACTCAATGGGGTTTCAAATATTTCTTTCTTCACTTTGACTTTATATATACTATAAAACATCCGCATAAATCATTTGAAATTCATCAAATTTTCCATTGCAATTGATTTCTTTGGAAAAATCTCGTTGTTGTTAGTCATAAATCAATCAACGGTATCATATACGTAAAAGAACAGATGATTTTCCACGCAGATGATGGATTTATTACTATTTTTAGATTTTTCTAGTCTAACGAAAGCTGGAAGTACTCGGTGATATCAATTTATCGCTTTAATTTCGAAATAAATTAGATTAAAAGGTAGAAAAAGGAAACGACTATAAGAAAAAAACAAAAAACATTAAAAAAATTCGTCTAATTATTAAATAAAACTGGTACTCACTTCAAATTGGGTTTGGCTTTGTTGATGATCACCTCACAAATAGGGCAGTAGCTGTTGTCCTGCAGGAATTTGATAATGCAACTCCTGCAAACTGGAACGGAACAAAAAAATCGCAGGATAAATTCCCTTTGTTACGATAACAATGTTCAACTAATCAAATTTCATCGTAAAATGATCTTATTCTCAACGTATGGAACAAAAATTTCGAAACAAACAAATAATTTTAACAATTCATTCATTCAGAATTTTTTTCGTAATATATAGTTGACGAGAAGTATTATATATTAAAGGGAAATATTCCAACCCTTATCCTACACTTTTCTACTCGATATACCCCAAAACTCTTCAATAGAGTGAGCCTGGGATACATTTGGTGGATCAACTTCTTTAGGTACAAATGGTATATGGTGAACCTCCGGTTTTTCTCTAATTATTCCGTCATAGTCACCAATGGCTAGATTCGACAAAAATATAATGATTTCCAGCCCTTATACTCAATATTGCCCAAATTAGAGCGATCCTGGAGAACATTTGGGGGATGATCTTCTTTCGGTACAAATTGTATAGCGTTTACCTCTAATCAACTTTGGTTATTCTGACGTAGTAACAAGACTAGATCATTTCGTCATTGAATTGACGTTTATACAACGCCTCACCTCACACGTGCCCTACATAAAGACGTGAAATGTCAATATTAAAAAGACAACATTCGTCACAACAAGAAGAAGATGTTCATCTTCCTAATTATAGTCCATGTGGATTCGATTGACGTGAAATGGAATCCTGCATCTTTTTCGTAACTTGTAGAATGGTGAATCATCTATTAGAGCCATCTTATTCTTCTTCTCAATCCAAGGTGTCTTCAGGATGCGTCTCAATCTCAAATGCCTCAAGTTTTTTTATCAATTGAGCTTTCCAGGTCTGTACCGACAGTACTGACCACAGAGCCAGCCAGCCAGACAGTATATTTCGTATCAAAATGACGATAAAATGAAAGGTAAGTAAGAATATAATTTGCGTCTAATCTACTTAATATACAGAACGTCTTCCAATTACCTAGCCAACTAAATTGATGGCTCTTTGAACAATTGAAAGAATGCAATGATTATAAACGGATCGCCGTAGAGAAAATTATATTTAAATTGAATTAAAACCACTTACACGAATGTAAACATTCGGATATCGTCGTCGCGTCTATTAAATATCCCTTACAGAGATAACACGTCAGATACGGGTTTATCTCTGTCAGTTTTATCTTCTCTGGTCGTTGTTTTATTTGCTGCTGCTCCATGTCGTTCTGATAATACCTGGAAACAATACACACACAGTTTTTATAAAAATATATGAAAAAATTCATCTCTAAAAAGCAACTACTAACATTTATTTGGTAAACTAGTCTTCATACTACAGGGTAAGACACAAATTAATGTACTTCATTAATATAAGTTATATTTAAAAGATGATTTTGCATTATGAAGCAGCTGTTGGATCAATATGTTTATGATATTAAGATGAATAAAAGATTAGTGCGTTCTGGGGAACTAGAGGTGCAAAATTAACAATTATTTGATTAAATTTAGTCTCCCAATTGAAGATTGCGTATGTTCGAGACGAAATTGTATGAAAGGTTGTTGTTAAATCTTTTGAAACATTGAAATTATGTTACAAATACATCTAAGTACCAATTGCATTCAGCATATCTCTTTTTACGATAGCCAAATATTCGGCAGTTTTAGAGCATGTGGTTGATACGATTTCGGCTAAATCGATGGATAAGATCGCGTTAACACATTTTCAAAAATGTCTTTTTCCACGAAGTTTGGGGATGGAACTTTCGGTTTTAACTTAACCAATCCGTCGTTAGAATATGTATAAGCAATTCTATAACTTTGAAAACATCGAAGAATTAGAAATTTGCCAAAATTTGTGAAATGAAAAGAGTTTATTGAGTGATACATTGAAAAATAAATGAATTCGCGGATCTGTTCCAACATATTTACGTAGAACGATATTTCAAATGCCTACAGAGAGTCGAAATTCAGTTAAAAAGTATCATGATTGCAAAAGAGTTCTCGGTGTTGTGTCTCATCATCGTTTTTTTGGAAAAAACCGCGTGGAAATTGAAAATTTACTGGTAATCTGACAGCATTACCAACGTCCCACTTGCTCAAAACGAATTTTTATGTTTTTTTTGTGTTTCTTCAATAGAATATGCGAAAATAAATTTATCTCTTTCTTAAATTCTTTAAATAATATAGCGGAATTAATTTTTACAAGTTTTCTGTGTTTTTTTTGGAAATAAACGTCTCGTTCAAGGTTACGTTGGTTAATTAAAATTAACAATTTCAATTGTAGTCAAGCGATATTAAAAATCATTGTTTGAAAAGTCGGGTATGCAAATACGTCGTTGTCGCATTAGAACAATGGCAAGTTTTAAAATTCTCCCGACGATCATGTGTCGTCCATGTCCGTCTGCATTCCTACCGCGTTTCGTGCTTATGCACTCGATTCTCTCTGACGTAATTTAAATTTTACTCGTGCTCTTTACATACAGTGATCAGTTTTATATATACACTACCGGCCTAAAGTCGAAAACTTATCACATAATTCATTCATTAAAAAAAACAACAAAAGAAATAAACATAACAAAAAAAAACAAAAAACTACAGAACAAACAAAAATAACAAATAAAAAACAACAAAAGAAACGAAAACAACAAATAAAAAACAAAACGAAACCAAAATATCATAAAAACAAATAAAAAACAACAAAATGAACTAAAATAACAAAAAAAAAAACAGATGAAAAACAACAAAAGAAACAAAAAGAACAAGATAAAACAGCAAAAGAAACCAAAATAATGAAAAAGTAAATGAAACAAAAATTAAAAAATAACTTCAAAAGGAACAAGAATAACAAATAAAATCTAAAGAAGAAACAAAAGTAATAAAAAAAAAACAAAGAAAAAATAACAAATGAAACAAAAATAACAAATAGAAAACGGCAAAAGAAACAAAAATATCAAAAAAACAAATAAAAAACAACAAAAGAATCGAAAATCCCAAAAATCAGGTGAAAAACAAAAGAAACAAATAAAAACCAACAAAAGAAACCAAAACAAATGAAAAACAAGAAAAAAAAACAAAAAAAAAATAAAAAAAAACAAAAATAACAAATTAAAAACAATAAAAGAAACGAAAATAACAAATAAAAAACAAGATAAGAAACAAAAATAACAAAAAAACAATAGAAGGAACGAAAATAACAGAAAAACAAATAAAAAAACAAAAATAACAAATGAAAAACAAAAGAAACCAAAATAACAAAAAAAAAACAATAGAAGGAACGAAAATAACAAATAAAAAACACCAAAATGAACAAAAATTACAAAAAAAATAGATGAAAAACAACAAAATGATCAAAAATACAGATAAAAAACAACAAAAGAAAATCCCAAAAATCAGGTAAAAAACAAAAGAAACAAATAAAAACCAACAAAACAAATGAAAAACAAGAGAAGAAACAAAAAAAATAAAAATAACAAATAAAAAACAAAATGAAACCAAAATATCATACAAACGAATAAAAAACAACAAAATGAACTAAAATAACAAAAAAAAACAGATGAAAAACAACGAAAGAACCGAAAAGAACAAGATAAAACAGCAAAAGGAACCAAAATATCAAAACAACAAGAGAAACGAAAATCCCAAAAATTAGGTAAAAAACAAAAGAAACGAAAAAAAACAGATAAAAAACAACAAAATGATCAAAAATACAGATAAAAAACAACAAAAGAAACGAAAATAACAAAAAAAAACAACAAAAGAAACAAACGTAAAAAATGAAAAACAGCCAAAGAAACCAAAATAAGGAAGAAATCAAAAAAACAAAGAAAAAACATCAAAAGGAAGCTATCTAGAAAAAATCGAATGAATTTCGAGAAATTAATTCGAAGGCATTGAGGTCGAAACGTATTAAAAATGTGATTATCAATATGAGGAGCGCATATAGGATTCATCTATCACAATTTTCGGAAAATGTAAGAGAAAAATTGTGGAAATTAAAAAATAAAAGATCATTTATCACCGTCAAACGTACATCCACATCGACGACGACGCGAGGTGTTTGGTTCTAAAACAAAACATGTATATATATAATAGGAAAATGATGTATCCGCGAACAGTCGAGGTGTGAAAAAGCATATTCTTATAATCTCGGTCATGAACATCAATCAATTTACGAAAAACATTTTTCATTTGGGCGGTTATTGATTTGTATCTTTCTTTTCTATAAGTGAAAGTTCATCTAGGTCTAATACATGTGCTTTTGGTTTTTTCCCACAACTCCCTTTTTTTTTTCAGCAGTTATAAGCGCATCTAAATTAATATTTTTTTTTAAGATATTATTTGTAAAAAGGTTCATACTAAAAGGGCTCGAGAAGGTACTAAAGGGTTCACCCCATTAAATAAAACATTTTTTCTACTACCATGCGTAAAGTACATAATTTAAACACACTTTCGAGTGCGTAAAACATTACTTTACGCACTAATAAGTAAATCAACATACTTTAAAGTATTAGTACATAAAACGTATTATTAAGGTCTCCGTTGTATAGTGGTAGTGCGGGAAGTCCCAGGTTCAAGTCGCGCCGATGACATGTTTTATTTTTCTACTTATGATTTGTTAATTTGTTCTAATCTTGATTAAAATGTTCAAAATAATTATTATTTTCGCTGGTAGAAAAAATATTGTATGCAATTCGTGTGTAAATGTCTTTTTTCGATTCATGTGATTGTTGCACTCGTAGAAAAAGTAGTACTTTATGCACTTTTGATATAAATAACTACTTAGTATGTTTATTTATTTTATACATACTTTGAAAAATTGAAAAAAAAATGGGCTCAACCGGGATTTGAACCCGGGACCTCTCGCACCCAAAGCGAGAATCATACCCCTAGACCATTGAGCCGCGATATTTACAGATTGTTATAAACAATGAAAAAGAAGAAAGGGAAATATTAATTTCTAAATTAAAAAGAGAATTTCGTCAAAATTTAGCTATTAATGTAGAAAATTAATGAAAAATTACATATACGAAAAATATAAAATGTTTGTGACAGACGAAAAAACGTTTGGTTTTAACCTAAAAATGTATCTGTTTTTCTGTATCTTTGGACGTCGATTTCTATATATAAAAAAAGAGATATGAATATACCATAGCGTTTAAGTAAGATAGAGATAAAGGTCGTAATTCCTTTTTCACACAACACTAAAACGTCATAATTCACCCGTTCCCCTACGCGCCTTTTCGGGCGGCAGAATCTTCATTAGAGCAAATGTACTTGCTGAAAGTACACTAGGTGGTCGTGCCTATGCAAACAATCTGTTAAATTGTGGGGAATTCTCAGAGGGTAGGAAAATTACGTAATTTGTATGCTACGTTTTGTAATTTTATCACTTGTATTCGAAATAATAGAATTTTTATAATGATAATTTTATTTTAGAAAATACAAATTTGTTCTTAACAACCAAATATCGTCTATTACCTTTTTTATATAACTAATGGATCTCGAGGGCGTAAAGGTTTTGGGGGTACAAATACAGGACAAAAGAAAAAATACACGTCATGATTTATATCATTACAGCTAGAGGGAGGTTTTTAAATAAAAATAGAGTATAAGGATCCGTTTTAAGTTTTTTGCAGACCACGGTGAATCGAGATGGTGCTTTATTACAAAAAATCGAAGCGCCTTGATCGGTACACCGTTTTTGGTTCAATTCACGTCGAAAATCATAGAAACTAGATCAAGACACATCATTCTTGAAGCAATGAGGACACCATAAAGGCTGAATACCTTCAACGAATTGCTGGCAACTAGGCAAACGGAAATTTGTACCCAGAGGGCTTGGAAGAACAAAACATCAACAGAAATTAGTGAAGGGGTAACTCGTAATGCTAAATAATTTAACCCAACTGGGTACCAGATGATTAGCTTCCGGAGGAAACCCAAAAATACGAAAGTTTTTTCTCGTTCGAGACTTCCATTCCAAGACAAGTTAAAATATAGAACATGGAATTATCAAACATTGCAAAATCAATATTATTTTCTATTTCCAAAAATTGGCACACGGTAAATATGATTATTCCGATATTTTTTTTAATTGTTGGACGTCACTGATTGTACTTCCAAGTCGGACGTCTCTTGGGTTATACAAAGATTGAATGAAACCAACTGACAACCCGCAATGAGTCATCCGAAATCTAATGGAAACTCCTATATAAGAGATGAACGTATAAAGGGCTGATCGTTGTTTAGTTAGGGCTGAATTGTGAGTAGGGTTACCGATTTAAGCATGTTGTAATTAGTACGATCACTTGCGCGTATTTCGTGAACCAACTTTATGAAAAGATATTCTCTATTTTCCGGAATCTCTAAGCTATATTCAAAAGCTAATTTTAGCGTTGTTGTGAGATCGTGAAGCTCCAAAAATCAATTTCGAGTTTGTGGCTAATAATAATAAAACAAATCGTTATATCAACAAATTTTGATTTATCGTTTTCAAATTTTTAGAGACGGATAGATACGAGATTTTTTTTAATTTTTCCCCATGTTGCACTGATAATTTTATGGGTATTTCTACATATTTTCAGACTAAAATTGAAGCAAAACACATGTTTTCAGTAAAAAGGTGCTGGGTCATAAATAACCTTAAAAACGACGATACAAATAACAAAGGGCACATAGTCGCCACAAACTCAATTCCAGAGTGGATTCGCAAGATTTTAAGAATAAAAGAAAGAGACAGAACCTTTTGAATACATATTTAGACCAAAATGTAAAAAGAAACCAACGAACCTCCCTCTCTCAATATTCCGATTCAACTAATAATCTTGAAGATGTTTTTCAAGTCCCTTTGGCCTCATTAACCTAAGTTTGTGTTGATTCGGTGGATTCATATACCCGTCCTCTTTTCTCTCTAATTTTTATATAACACGGTTCAGAAATGTTGAGCATTATCAATACATAATAAAATTAGTTGTAAGATTTCCGTTAGTATATAAATTATCCTCAAAATAATTACTTCACGTCCTTCGATAAATTATTTAATATTTTTTTGGATTGTTGTCGAAATTCTATTTTCATCAACTGGTTCCCTAGGCCGGCCATATCCAACTACTATGAGGTTTTAACAATTCGGCGATTTCGCGCGATATCTTTGACATGTTTTCAGTAGCAGGCGGTGTATTTACAGTATTTCTTTTAAATATAATAGAGTATATTTATTTATTTCTTTTTGTGCTAGAACTAGTGTAAATGCAGTTAGTTTTAAATAAATAGTCGAACGAATTAGTGAAATAAAATATTCAATTATATATTTTTAAGTAAATTATTGTGAGTTAAGTGTATTGTATAGTGTGTAAATTAATTAAAAAGTAAGAGACAATGTTTAGAATTGGATTTAATAACATTTAATCACCAAAAGTATTAATTTCATGGCAAAAAAAGTTTTATTTCGTAATAAGTAAAATCTCTAGCTGGCAGTTAACGTGTTAATTCAACTTTTTGTTTAAAATATTAATAATTATATCAATATTATGAATTTAATTATTCAGTTTATTCATTTCGAATTTTTCCCAACATGCGGGTATCACCTGCGGTTCGTACTTCCCAATCAACCCTTGACGATGAATAGGGGTAGCAAATGATTTATATACCTGCGATTAAAGATTACTATCGGTGGCATATACTGAACTACCATTCTATTTATTATATTTAATACGAGGGTTGCTACTTAAGTTTTGAGTTAGACAAATATTATTAATTCGATATGGTTTGTTTTTCGAAATATTCTCCAATTTTGCATGCGTTTGAAACAACTGTCGAAGTATTTTTTTTCCTATACGGTTGAGGTACCTCCAAAAACATCTGATTTGGACGCTTTTTTGATCTACAAGAAATCATTGGGTTCCAAACAAGGATTGTAAAGTGGATGATTCATCAATTCGATGTTTTGACTACTCATAACCACCGTTTTTTTTGCCACCGATGTTTGAGAGCTCGCATTTTCGTGGTGGAAAATTATTCGTCTTGATTACCTCAATCTCATGGTATGTAACATGACGATCTTGCAATATCAGTTCGTCGATGTTTGGCACAACGTCCAATTTTGGACAAAATTCATCTTCTAGCGAAATGTGACCAAGACTAAATTTCGAAAACTAGCGAAGCTCGGTGGTTACAGATGGTGCTAAATAACGAAAAGTAGAAGTGAGTCGATCGACATAATACCACGTCGAAAATCATAGAAAATCATCGCACGAAACTGTCCATTTTTTGACCAAGTTTTCTTTACCAAATTATTTGTATTTTAGTTCTTTTTTGGATGAAATTTCATTTAAAAGAGACAGTGATTTATAAAAAAAAAAAACACGTAAAAAATATCTAAGAAATGAGAGTCCAAATGGATTATCTTCTAATAAACCTGTTATTCGTTTAACCAGTTTGTCATGTATTAAGTCAACAAACAATCATGTTGAAATTAATGAATATATAAAAATGAGTTTAATACGATTCCGCATAATAATTATCGTCGATGTTGTTCTCCATGCATATTTATAAAATGCAAATTTTATACGCTCCTTAAACTGCATTAGGGTTCGTTGCAGCATACCTAATTATATTTAGAGAAATTACAAATCTGCTTTTAAAATTCGACGCGTGTAAAATAGATTCGGCCTTCGATTTTTTTTTTTTGGGAAATATTCAAATGCTTTTATCTAGTCTCATAAAATTTTTGTATCAATTATTAAATTGGTATCTGTTAGTTTACCAACAAAAATTGATTCGAGTGCATCTTTTTCTTCTGGAACCGCGTGTTTGATGAAAGTAAACAGTCTCTTGGTATTGTGTCCACAAATTGGCCATTTTTTTCAAGACTGGGAACAGAAAACTTTCCGAGGAGGTTAAATCTGGCGAATAGGGCGCATGAGGTAGCTATTCGAACTTGATTGCATTAATTTTGATCATTGCATTCGCTCAAATCGCTCAAAATTATCCCGCGCGTATCCCAAAAAACTGACGCCTGAAGTTGGAACTGTCTTTGCCTTCTTTGGAGCCGACTCTCTCTTTTCTTTATTCGTCGGAGGACGACGGAGGACAGTTTTTCAATAGTTTTAAGTAAAAACTATGCGAAGTTGATTGGTCTCAAAGATTTGTAATGTCCTTCTTGGTATGTAGGTTATTTTGGCCCTTCTGCAAGGCTCTGGTATGTACCCTAATCCCTAGATTACTTCTATTGAAAGGCCAAGAAGATTCCGTCGATTCCTGGTACTTTATATTGAAACCACTTTATGACATTCGTGCTAAGTTGGATTCCATACGATCGTTATTATGATTTGGTATACAATCACCTAGTTCGTGAGAAATAATTATATTGACATGATATTTTTCTGTAAATCACGTTTACACTAGATTAGACATCTGTCTTAGATAAATAACGATGTATTTCACGTCTTCTTTTGCTTTGAATGTTATTTTGTTTCGGGCGTGATGTGAAATATTACCATTCATGTCCACGAAGCTGTTTATTTTTCCATCGTGAGCGAACGCGGCATCCATCTTGCCCACAGCTTTGTCATGTCCAAATTTTCAGTCAATAAGCACTTTTTGAAATACCTACTATGTCTGGTAGCATGCGCACTTTCAGTCGACGGTCATCAAGTACTTCTTTGTGGATTTTCTTCAATGAGCAGTCTCACCCGAAGGGAATCTAGCTCAACTTTCATATTGGTTGAGCTAGACCTTCCAAATAAAAGTATTGTTTATAAAATCTGTGAAAACGTTCACTATTGATGGCTGCCAAAGAAATACTAAACGACGTGGCGTCTACAAACTTGATATATTCCAAGCAACTAACGCCATCTCTATGTCAGACCAGGTTCTTCTGGGACCATCCTCGTATTCTGATGGTAATACTTTGTTAGTGACTTGCGATGGTAGGAGTCGATTTTTTTCATCACGGGTGTATTTATAAACCGAATATCTGCAGAAGGCATTATGGATTTTCTACTCTTTCTCACTTGTATGTTGGTAACTGACTTTTTGGCTTCGATTTTGCCAGCAATCAGATTAAATTTATACTTTACACACTTGTCAAAGACTGACGATAATCATTCGAGTGATTTTAATTATAGATATCTCTTTATTCGATTTTTTTTTCGTTGCCTTAAATTCTTCTTAACAATTTTGTATGCTTCCTCTTAAGAGTAGTTCCAAAGTTTTACAAGATGCAAACTCGGTCAAGATTCTTCCTAAAACCTTCCTTATAACCTAAAAACATTTTAAATCATTCATGAAAATAAACCTAGAATGAAGAACCAGTATTTCATATTTACCTTTTTTATTAAATCGTAAACGTGGTGAAACCAACCACTGTACGGAAAATCCAACATTTTCAGGGTAAATTCACTTTAATACACTTTAAATTGTCTTGCGTTTCTTGAACGTCAATCAGAAAAACGTGTAGATGAAAAGGCAAAAGTTTCAACGCCAGAATAACCTAATAATTTCATAAACTAAGCTCCAGATGAGGAATATCTGGCGACAAAGGTAGTAATTTTGGAAAAGACATTGCTATGTATTCAAAAATTGACACGGGCGTCATTTAGAGCAATCCAAGTTTTGATAATACCAAGGGAAAGTTGTGTTTTCACCATCATTGAATTGTCTGAATCGTCTTTTGCAAAGTTTTATGGGAAAAATTGTTTATCTAGACCACAAATAATTTTTGGAAAACTGAAATACGTTGGGGATTTCGTCGAGGAACATCTACAACATCGTAAATTGATGATTGACACGTTCGTCATTTAGAGCAATCCAATTTTTGATAATATCAAGGAAAAGTTGTGTTTTGACCATGGATAAGCTGTCAAGTTTTACGAATCGACTATTGGAAAGTTCTATGGGAAAAATTGTTTATCTAGATCATAAATAATTTTTGGAAAACTGAAAATATGTTAAAGATTTTGCTGAGGAACATCTACAACTTCATAAGTTGACAAAAAAACAGTCAAATTTTGATGGTGTACTTCAGATTTTAACAGATAATCATGAATTGCGCCGAAATGGTAAAAAAAAATCGGAAAAAAATGTAGAAGGATCTTAGAGGAATGTCAATTAAATTGGACTCTTGTGAATGAGTGAGACATATCAGAGTCTAATAGTCCTTTTGTTTCGAAAGGATGTTTATCGATAAAAATCTAGTTCAGCTACCATTTGTTGTAATGAATTTTTTCACAGAGGAATGCAGCTAATAGTTTTTACGTGAAGAATAATGGATGGTATTGATGGAAAGTGATTTAATCGAACATTAAAGTTTAGAATTTGAAGTATTCCTAAAGAAAAAAACTATCGTTTACAGAAGAAAACTCTATAGATTCTATCGAACTTATTAAATGAAATTTCTTGACTTGACTAGAGCCTTATTTCGACCCTGTGTTTTCCGCATTCGATTCCTAGTTTCAGCTCCAAATGCAAGTTAAAATATTAAAATAAAGAAAATTTCAAATTTATTAATCAACTTTATATATTTTGAATGCAAAATGACGAGTAAATTATGTAGCATACGCGGCAGAATCCTCATTGTTCTGAAACTTCTGGTATAGAAAGCGAAATGATTTATATGGTTATTTACCCACACGCCGCGGTAGCTCAAAGCAACTATCAATCAGTTATACATCAGGTTGAAAAATGCTTGAGGCCACCAACACTTTCAGTGTTTACTACCTATCTATAGGCATATGTGAGCGAAATAAAAATTTGGGTACAAAATAACATCATCGTAACTTTTCATGTATATTACGAGAGTCGATGGAATAGCCGACTCCAGTTCTGTTTGCTTTCAAACCCTCTTTTAATTTCATTTTTTGTGGTGCTTCGTTCGTTTAGCAAAAATTAACGAAAACGTCTTGAAGAATTGAAGGAAAAAACTTTACGAGTAGATTACTGTTAGACATCGAAGGCGCTTTTTTGATCATTCTCCTCGTGAGGCTGTCAAAATAATATAGTTGATAGGATAACCTCCAAATGGAAAGGACAATTACTAAGTAGGGCAAAACACCACCACTATTATTGCTAACAGGAGATTTCCATAAGGGTTAGTCGCATCCGATTTATATGGAGCTCTGAAGCAGACGAAATCGGTATACAGACGACATAGTCATCTACACAAGAGGAAGCTTTAGTTCAAAGAAGACTAAATTACACAAGAAGATGGTGGGACTAAATATCCAGTTGGATAAGACCTCAATCTTAAGCCCAACATACAAAGGAGATAACCACCAAATCCACAAAAGGTCAAATGGTGCACAGAAACTTCGCAGGAAGAAATCGCAGTTGTAACCTATTAAACTGAGATCAATCTTGGGGCAGTGGTAATTCTCCTCGTGAGAGGGAGCTCTGAAGCAGACGATATCTTATACCGACGACATAGTCATCTACACAAGAGGAAGCTTTAGTTCAAAGAGGACTAAATTACACAAGAAGATGGTGGGACTAAATATCCAGTTGGATAAGACCTCAATCTTAAGCCCAGGAAGCTAGACGGATGAGTGGGAAATATCTGAGACTCACACTAGATAGTAAAAACTTATCTGGAACGAACATACAAAGGAGATAACCACCAAATCCACAAAAGGTCAGATGGTGCACAGAAACTTCGCAGGAAGAAATCGCAGTTGTAACCTATTAAACTGAGATCAATCTTGGGGCAGTGGTAATTCTCCTCGTGAGAGGGAGCTCTGAAGCAGACGATATCTTATACCGACGACATAGTCATCTACACAAGAGGAAGCTTTAGTTCAAAGAGGACTAAATTACACAAGAAGATGGTGGGACTAAATATCCAGTTGGATAAGACCTCAATCTTAAGCCCAGGAAGCTAGACGGATGAGTGGGAAATATCTGAGACTCACACTAGATAGTAAAAACTTATCTGGAACGAACATACAAAGGAGATAACCACCAAATCCACAAAAGGTCAGATGGTGCACAGAAACTTCGCAGGAAGAAATCGCAGTTGTAACCTATTAAACTGAGATCAATCTTGGGGCAGTGGTAATTCTCCTCGTGAGAGGGAGCTCTGAAGCAGACGATATCTTATACCGACGACATAGTCATCTACACAAGAGGAAGCTTTAGTTCAAAGAGGACTAAATTACACAAGAAGATGGTGGGACTAAATATCCAGTTGGATAAGACCTCAATCTTAAGCCCAGGAAGCTAGACGGATGAGTGGGAAATATCTGAGACTCACACTAGATAGTAAAAACTTATCTGGAACGAACATACAAAGGAGATAACCACCAAATCCACAAAAGGTCAGATGGTGCACAGAAACTTCGCAGGAAGAAATCGCAGTTGTAACCTATTAAACTGAGATCAATCTTGGGGCAGTGGTAATTCTCCTCGTGAGAGGGAGCTCTGAAGCAGACGATATCTTATACCGACGACATAGTCATCTACACAAGAGGAAGCTTTAGTTCAAAGAGGACTAAATTACACAAGAAGATGGTGGGACTAAATATCCAGTTGGATAAGACCTCAATCTTAAGCCCAGGAAGCTAGACGGATGAGTGGGAAATATCTGAGACTCACACTAGATAGTAAAAACTTATCTGGAACGAACATACAAAGGAGATAACCACCAAATCCACAAAAGGTCAGATGGTGCACAGAAACTTCGCAGGAAGAAATCGCAGTTGTAACCTATTAAACTGAGATCAATCTTGGGGCAGTGGTAATTCTCCTCGTGAGAGGGAGCTCTGAAGCAGACGATATCTTATACCGACGACATAGTCATCTACACAAGAGGAAGCTTTAGTTCAAAGAGGACTAAATTACACAAGAAGATGGTGGGACTAAATATCCAGTTGGATAAGACCTCAATCTTAAGCCCAGGAAGCTAGACGGATGAGTGGGAAATATCTGAGACTCACACTAGATAGTAAAAACTTATCTGGAACGAACATACAAAGGAGATAACCACCAAATCCACAAAAGGTCAGATGGTGCACAGAAACTTCGCAGGAAGAAATCGCAGTTGTAACCTATTAAACTGAGATCAATCTTGGGGCAGTGGTAATTCTCCTCGTGAGAGGGAGCTCTGAAGCAGACGATATCTTATACCGACGACATAGTCATCTACACAAGAGGAAGCTTTAGTTCAAAGAGGACTAAATTACACAAGAAGATGGTGGGACTAAATATCCAGTTGGATAAGACCTCAATCTTAAGCCCAACATACAAAGGAGATAACCACCAAATCCACAAAAGGTCAGATGGTGCACAGAAACTTCGCAGGAAGAAATCGCAGTTGTAACCTATTAAACTGAGATCAATCTTGGGGCAGTGGTAATTCTCCTCGTGAGAGGGAGCTCTGAAGCAGACGATATCTTATACCGACGACATAGTCATCTACACAAGAGGAAGCTTTAGTTCAAAGAGGACTAAATTACACAAGAAGATGGTGGAACTAAATATCCAGTTGGATAAGACCTCAATCTTAAGCCCAGGAAGCTAGACGGATGAGTGGGAAATATCTGAGACTCACACTAGATAGTAAAAACTTATCTGGAACGAACATACAAAGGAGATAACCACCAAATCCACAAAAGGTCAGATGGTGCACAGAAACTTCGCAGGAAGAAATCGCAGTTGTAACCTATTAAACTGAGATCAATCTTGGGGCAGTGGTAATTCTCCTCGTGAGAGGGAGCTCTGAAGCAGACGATATCTTATACCGACGACATAGTCATCTACACAAGAGGAAGCTTTAGTTCAAAGAGGACTAAATTACACAAGAAGATGGTGGGACTAAATATCCAGTTGGATAAGACCTCAATCTTAAGCCCAACATACAAAGGAGATAACCACCAAATCCACAAAAGGTCAGATGGTGCACAGAAACTTCGCAGGAAGAAATCACAGTTGTAACTGAGATCAATCTTGGGGCAGTGGTTTGAGGTACTATTCTGAACACCGCGAGGAAGAATCTCTCGACCTGGTTTGAAATCGGGGTCAGGAGAACAGCGGCACTAGAAGTAATTCTAGATCTGCCGCCATTCCATATGGTACTCGAAAACGTTGGCGGAGAAAACGTCATTCAGAATGTTCAAAGACGAAATTTAGAAGTATATATCTAAGGATAAAAAGTTTTATCTCAATATTAAGCTGTACAAGCAAAACACCATACGAGAATTGAACAGAAATGACATCGAAGGGTAGCGGAATGCAATTGAAAATTGTATCTAGTTCAATCTAGTTAGAAACAGGAACGTGAATCATCATCATTCTATCCGATAATTAAGATCTGAGCTTCGTATTCACATGACCTGACTCCTTTCGATTGCTTTACAATGTTTTCTTTTCAATATGAAATTGGAAACGTTCAAAAATTTCTTATATATTATTTTTTTCAGTATATCTTCGTGCGTCTTTGTCTTTCACTTAGTAAACGACATTTAGGGGGCAGGCGGCGTCGAAGACTCGTAGTCACACTAAGACAAGGACGGAAATAGAGAACGAAAGACGGACTAAACAACGGACCACTTTTAAGGGTTCTCTTTCGCCGGCTCTACACATTTACACATACACCGGGCGTTATGGGTATAATTACATTCCGTTTTATTTATATTCCTCTCATAGGGGCGAGGAAACAGTTGTGGAGAGGCAATAACTTGAAAAATATTAATTCGATATTTTATTATTTGTAAATAATCAACAAATTAATGTAATTCTCGTAAATGAGTCACACCATACAAAGAACAGCTTCCCCCGATACACAATATCCGTTTTTATAAGATAAAGAGGTCGTACGTGTCAAAGTGAGAAGACAATATTATCGGGAAGGGTCCTTAACAATGGTTAAAAATAGGACTACCTCATGTTAGAGAAAAAGACGGCTAGTGCGAATAAACTTTCGTGAAAGTGCGGAAATTAATGAAAACCCGTTTTCGTAAACGGAATGGTCGTTTCGAGTACCGGGATTCGTAATTTGAAATTGATATATTTGAAGGTCTTTAGATCGAGATAAGTCCTTTCCGAATGGGACCCGGATTCGGACAACCGAATCCATCTTATCCCTCTTGTCAATTTTAATGAGGAATAAAATTATCTTGACTCGTTCTTGTTTTAAAGTTCGTTTTATAGTAAAGGCGCTTTGTAGTAATATTTGAACACCAGAAACTTATGTTTACATGAAATATTTATTTTCTTGGTCTTATTTCATTGCTAAATTCAATCACTGAACGTCATTCAGTAGTTTTCTTGGAACACTAAGAGATTTAAAAACGATTGACACTTCAGTGTTGCCAGACTTTAAATCTTAGTGTTGCCAAATTTAAATTCGTGTTTTGTAAAAAGAAATGTATATATAAAGACATAATTTAATGATTTCTGCATGAAACTAGACCTACAAAATATATAATAAAATATACAGGGTATAATTAAAAAGATATATAAGTTTCAAATGTCGTTGGTGTTGTATTTTCAATTTGATTCTAAAGTTTTTAACGAAAATTTAATGATACACTGTTGTTAGATGATAGTTTCAGGATGGATATGTAAGAAAGGGGTGATTACCTATTTTTAATTAACCTACCTGCAATTTCTTGTACAATTCGTTCGAAAATTAATGATAACGTAATTTTTATAATCCAGGTGATAAACCCCAATATAAAATCATAAATCAGCGACGGAGAATTCTTTAAATAATATGTTTAGGAACAGAAATATAGATTTAGAAAGTCGTAGGACAGTCGATTGGATCACTACGACATCGCTGGACTCGCAGTTACCTTTTCCATCACACCCATATTTTAGATGATGCTTAAATGATGTCGTCTTTAGCAACCAGATGGGAACTTAGAGCACCACGCACTTGATGTCCAATTTTTTTCTATTAGTAACTGATCTGATGAAATATGATAGTTCTCAAGAAAACAAAATCCATTGTTTGTCAATTGACGCGTATTTTCTAACAAACCCTAGACTGGTTGCTCGGTGGGGTTGATTTAGAGCCAATAGCTTCTCAAATTTAGTCTTATTTTGACTGTCCAGCTACTCACAGCTACTTTTCATGTTTATCTGGTCTCTTGTTGGATTTGGACACAATAAGAATGCGATTTCGATCATATCTTTAGAATGGGTACGTTTTTCATCTGGAGCCGGGTGTTCGTTGAAACTTACCAGTCTCTTGGTAACTTGAGTAAACTTTGGAAACAATAGAACTACTTATGTTCAACGCACTAGCTACTTCTGGATGATTCTGGTCTTGTATAAAAGGGTGAACGGTTGAACAGCTTTATCATTCGTTGCGCCCATTTTCTGGTAGAATTCTTGGTTGTTGTGTGTCGATTCATAATCATAACTAAAGCTTTGATTTTTTACTAAGAAAAATAAAATTTCGTGTCGATTTTTTTGCTCATAACTGTACAAAAACGACACAAGATTTTACTTTTACGAGATTTTAACTTAGTAATATGATTACTGAAGTAACACGAAATAAATTGTAAGAAACATAAACAATTTTGATGAATTTTCTAGTAGAAAAATATCTATACGTGGAAATAATTAGTTTTAAATGCATTGTACGAATCGATGTTTATGTTTTCTTAAATATTGTCAAGGACTTCGTAGTATTTCTGATTAATTGAGAACAATCCCCTGTACTATACCAAATTATACAAAAATAAATTCTTGGAATGATTCGAACTCGCTAATGGATTGGAAAAAAACGCGTCTACAAAAGTATGTTAAAGTATCTTTTACTAGGTAATAATTATAGATTGGATCTAACTTTTTACTTCTCCTAGTCGAGTTCTAACCCCCGGGGAGGTATTCGAACAAATGAAAGAATAGTGATTGCCAAGTGAAGATACCTTCTGAGTATTAGGTCGTCGAGTGTTCGAAAGGAATTTCCCAAGGTAAAGGGGCATCAAATATCAAACATCGTTTATAAAAAATTGTTAGATTCGTCAATAATGTAGAAAAAAATAAATTTTATATAATGTTAACGCTTTCAATTCATTAGAGAATTGCAAGGTGGAGATACAGACCTTTTCAATTCCTATTATTAGTAGCCGTGACTCAGCGAAATCGACCAAATCACAAAAAGAAACCTCAAGTGGCTTCTGAAGTGTTCTCGGGACACACAAAGAAATAGGTTGATCCGCATGCAGACGAACTGAAATATCTAGTTTGATAAAGACCACCGAAGTTTTCTTATACTCGTAGAAACATTAGATTTTGTATTATAAATATATTTTGTTGAAAAAATTAACAATATCGAGACGGAAACAGGATTTGATTAACGATTTTCAATAAGTCAAATTTGAGTTCTCTGAAAAATTTATTATTGAAATTAACGGACCATAAAATTTGGGTTATTAAGGGTGGTTTTAATTCTGTTAGTCGATTGTATTAGACTAATACACCTGTCATTACAATTTAATTACTATTTTCTAACACCTGCTAGATCAAAACGATTAATTGAAAATAATAATAATAATAAAAAATTTGTTATATCTAGTACGTAAAAAAATTCATCATAGTTTCACATCAAGCTTTGTTTCTAGTTGAAAAATGAACTCAATTTGAGGGGTTGAAAACTTCTAGTCACAATTTGGTGATATACAGAATAAGACATGACCTTAATGTCTCAGAAAATTTTCCAAAAAAGTTGTGTCCACGAATTGGCCATTTTTTTCACGACTGGGAACAGAAAACAATCCGAGGGGGCTAAATATGACGAATAGGGTGCATTAGGTAGCAATTCAAACTAATTTTGGTCATTGGAATAGCAGATTTTTCCGTTCAAATGTTGCAAAAAGTTCGCCGATGATAATTTTTCCTTTTTCTAGATAATCCATGAGAATTATCCCGCGCCATGACCTTGCCCACAAATAGTCTTTGTCTTCTTTGGAGCCGATTCAGTTATGGTTACGAAGTTGATTCAAAAGAGACAAAAAAATATGAGAAAAATATTTGACTAACTTCCTACAATGGATCCAATGAAATTTGAAAATAGATCTTAAGAAATTGTAAACACATGTACAAATAATCAAAAGAAAGTGAAATTTTGACCCAACACACATATATACATAATTTTTAATACCAACAACTCATGGGAACGAACTATTTTATTAGAAACTTGAAATTTGAGAAAATATTCTCCAAAGTACTGCTCCTAATTACCCAATGTCGAATTGACTAGAAGCATTCGTTTACTGGTATAAATCCAGCAACTCTCATAAGTCTGACAACGCTGTCGAAAAAATATTAAAAGCACATTCGTGCTTTAAACAGTTGTATTTGTGTCACGTGATCGTCGAGTAAACGCGTTTTCAAATTGTCTAATCGATACTAGTTGAGTAACAGAGATTCTTAAAAACGGGCTCTGTTGTCGACGCGCCGTGAACGATTGGTAGTTAGTTCAGTTTAAATCACGGGGATGATTTCAATCGCCATTTATAAAGGCTCTTTTTTGCATAAGTATACAGACATATGTGTCAATGATAATGAATATAGCAAAATACAAGGTGAACTGTATTCTGTGGGTCAATAATTAATACTAATAAGATTTCGCGATAGTAATCTAAAAATTAACACCAACGAACTATAAAATGATATCTTTTTGTCGATATTCCATAGATAAAGTCTATAATGAATGTTTTTCGTCAAAACCGTGGGCCATTTGTGCGTCATCACGTGGTAATTACTTAGAGAAAAGGCAGTGTTCGAAATTTCCCTCACCAGGTGATTCAAATAATAGTTTGGAACAGATGCAATAAAATTAAGGTTTAATCTATTGAAAATTGTACAATATTCATATTATTTATAAGGTATGGACAAAAGAAGAAATTCTAGTATGAAAAATCTTATAAAAAAAATTTAACAACAAACAAGGCCAGTGTGTAGGATTTCAAACTTTTCGAAACGTTTTTGAATAAATATACATAGTCTTAAAACTCCAAAAGTCTGTTTACACACCCCTAAAGCAAACAACCGTTGTTCCCTCATACAAAGACGTACGAAAATTCGTTTTAAATAGGGGTAAATACTAATTTTTCATTTAATTTTCATAATAACTAATTATAAAACACAATTTGATCCTAAAAAATAGTTTATACAATCTATTTAATCCATAAAATAACTTCTATTGGAATTTTTGGAAAGAAATTTCTTTTCAGTATATTTTAGATCCGCATGGTGATAGTACAGCCTATCCCAAAACACAGAAGTTAGCGTTCTAGGTTAAGATTACATAAAAAGAGAAGACGTACAAGACGTTTCATCAATTGTCTCTACTATTAATAAATTATACCCTATTTAAGCTGTTATTGTTCTGCATATTAAACAGGGTTTTAAAACTCGACTTCAGATAAACCGTTTATTAAATTCAGTGAAGTACAAAAGCATGTGGTAGCTACGTCAGGGTAATTTATCACATTTTATCGTATTTTTCACTATCATCCATTCTTTGGATACTGTCAGAAACATTGTATGCATCTGAAATTGGTTCAAACATCCAATAAATTGATTTAATCGAAAATAATACTGTGAAGAATCAGTTTACACACATTTGGATACGACAGAAAGATTTTTTGAGTTTTTTTTCAAGTTGAGTTATTAATCAATGTATTTCTTTCGTAGATTTCGTTGTATTATCAACAGGGATACCTCAAATCACCTTTATATTATAAAAACAAAAAACATTATTAGAAAATTGTGTATGAACATAGAACGAGTTAAATTTCCATGCAGAATTCGTTAAATAAATCATGAAGTTATAGAAAAAAGTGGTTATACCAAAATGATTGATTATCACAGAAATATTTGATATAATGGGGTGAATATCGAAAAAAATGACAGTATTACTTGGCTGTTAACAATAACTTCACTTATATCCAATATAATCATCATAACATGCCTCTGTAGAACTAAAAAAATACTTATTATCGAAGTTGAAATGTTAATTTGTAAAACCAACAATTAACATGCGTATAATGTCACAACACTGTATCTAGGTACTAAAGGGAACTAATATATCTATAACCTATAACTAGAAATACCTATACCAATTAAGAACGGGTCGTTTTAGTGAATAAAAATATGGTTTATTCTAATAGATACGTGATTTCTACTGTGCAAATGTTAAATTCAATTAAAAATTTAGTTTTTATCAGTTTTTGACATATCGTTTCATGTAGTGCACTTGATACAAACGGTAGATGTAATTATATTATAAAATAATTGTAATATTAACCGTTATCAACTACTAAGAAATAACGCAAATAATGTACCTTAAACTGTATTCAAATGCTCCAAAATAAACTCATGGTAATCCAAAAAAACACTGTAATCCAAAAGAAATTCACTAAGCACTAATACGAACACATTACTTTGTTTACACTGACAATTAAACATCACAGCTCACTGACAATTTTCACGCGAATTTTTACCCACATCATATACGTAATAAAATGCATATCGAATATGTTTTCTGAATCGGAATATTGTAAACGAACCGTTTGTAAACAAACACTTAATTTAGTGGAAATAGCTTATACATTCGACATCACTACGTAAATTTCACTACGAAAAAAATTCCTTTCGACACTAAAACTCAAGCAATAAAATAAAATGCCAAGTTATAAAACTCTCCCATCGTCGAAAACGCACAACAATCGCCCTTATAGACAAACATAACCTATATTCCGCCACATTTTGCCGGTTTTAACGCACTTTTCGACAGAATTTTTTAAAATATTAAACAAATATATGTTAGAAAACGAATACTTTTACGGAAACGGTTACATTTAACCTTAATTCTCATCGTGATTTGTGAAAATAAGCGACTTTTTCGCAGAGAAACGTTAACCCAAAGCACTCTACGATCTCACTCAGTAGACTGATGCGTTTTGTTCACAGCTGTGTGAGAGAGAGAGGGAGATAGTATATAAGTTATATATTTATTTTCCCCTTATATACTCGATGTATATAAGCCGTTCTACCGCTGGCTCTCGTATTCTGCCAGCTTTTGTCGGATATAACTAACGAGAAACGTGTACTCTGCTGAAAATTTCTTATTCCTTGCCTAAACCTCAAAACCTTATTGCTTATATATTTACGGTTGTTGTGATAACTTGAAAGATACCTTAGGTAGTAGGTACGGAAAAGTCTATTATTTATAAACGGAATAAAGAAATAAAAGTCTGGTTTTACAATTTAGAAATTAGTATTGCTCTCAACCTTTATTGATTTTACGACAATTATAAGATATATAAACGTTCATTATATACAAGATGGTGAAAAAACATTTGCGGTTTTTAAAATATACAAGGTGGTTACAATAAATATACATATAATTTTAATAAAAATAAATTATTGTATGACACAATTCGTTTTCTGGATTGACATATTTTAATCTTTTGACAACGAAAATAAGTGTAAATAGCTATAAATAAAAAGAAAATAATCATGATTGTTTGTAGAGAAATAATTTGAGGTTATGAGTTCGATTCTCGTAAGTTTCACAGCAAAGTGTTATCAGTCAGCATACATTTTTTTTATTACATCATTTTTTTATAAAAATTGATGTGAACTGACAAAATTGATCACTGTAAACAAACCTAATTACAGAAATTGTATAAAGTAGTAAAAGGACAACTAGGTAGTGACTATAGGTAAAATGAGAATGTTCCTTCGGGTACTTTTATCTGTGAGTACGGTGTCTAGACGAATATTTTCAACTTTTTTGGTTTCAAAACGCATTGAAAAATTTTTAAGCTTTCGGGTTAAAGTAGTACGGTTGTAAATCGTGTATCGTTTTCTTTATTTTTGTCTGATATTAAGTATAAATCAATACTAAATCAAGGTTTTCAATACTATAGGTACGTTCTATGTTACAATATGGAGGGAAATTTTGACTTTTCAGCTACAACGACATCTGTAGCAATATTTTGAAGAAATTTTGGAACATTTTGGCTAGTCACATGTTCTAGTACGTAACTGGGAGTTGTATAATATCATCGTCTACCCTTATCTTAAAAATTATGTCATTTATCGCGCCCTTAGATATTTTTAAGATTTAAGTTATACTGAAGTTTAATAGTCCAGTGAAAGTGGAGAGGATTTTATCAAAGGAAACTGTTCAGCAATACATTGATTAAAAACAAAGGGCAAATGACATTGTTAATATGTTTGAAACTAGCACACATCTGAATTGATAAACCTCCTAAAGATTCTGGTTCATTCTATAAAAGGAAAACATTTTCCTTCTCTCTTTTTGGGAGGATGAAAAGTTGTCGAGACGTCTACAAGTGGACAAAACTGTACTAACAAGCGAGTATGGCAAAAAACTAAATGTTTCTGAATGTTTCTAAATGTTTCTAAATCTTCCTAAATGTTTCTGTATATTTCTAAATGTGTCTGAATGTTTCTGAATGTTTCTAAATGTTTCTAAATGTTCCTAAATGTTTCTAAATATGTTTCTGAATGTTTCTGAATGTTTCTAAATGTTTCTGAATGTTTCTAAATGTTTCTAAATGTTTCTGAATGTTTCTAAATGTTTCTAAATGTTTCTGAATGTTTCTGAATGTTCCTAAATGTTTCTAAATGTTTCTAAAGGTTTCTAAATGTTTCTAAATGTTTCTAAATGTTCCTAAATGTTTCTAAATATGTTTCTAAATGTTTCAAATTGTTTCTAAAGGTTTGTAAATGTTTCTAAATGTTTCTGAATGTTTCTAAATATGTTTCTAAATGTTTCAAATTGTTTCTAAATGTTTGTAAATGTTTCTAAATGTTTCTGAATGTTTCTAAATGTTTCTAAATGTTTCACATTGTTTCTAAATGTTTGTAAATGTTTGTAAATGTTTCTAAATGTTTCTAAATGTTTCTAAATGTTTCTAAATGTTTCTAAATGTTTCAAATTGTTTCTAAATGTTTCTGAATATTTTTAAATGTTTCTGAATGTTTCTAAATGTTTCTGAATGTTCCTAAATGTTTCTAAATGTTTCTAAATGTTTCTGAATGTTTCTGAATGCTTGTAAATGTTTCTGAATGTTTTTAAATGTTTCTAAATGTTTGTAAATGTTTCTAAATGTTTATGAATGTTTTTAAATGTTTCTGAATGTTTCTGAATGTTTTTAAATGTTTCTGAATGTTTCTAAATGTTTCTGAATGTTCCTAAATGTTCCTAAATGTTTCTAAATGTTTCTAAATGTTTCTAAATGTTTCTGAATGTTTCTGAATGCTTCTAAATGTTTCTAAATGTTTCTGAATGTTTTTAAATGTTTGTAAATGTTTCTAAATGTTTATGAATGTTTTTAAATGTTTCTGAATGTTTCTGAATGTTTTTAAATGTTTCTGAATGTTTCTAAATGTTTCTGAATGTTCCTAAATGTTTCTAAATGTTTCTAAATGTTTCTAAATGTTTCTAAATGTTTCTAAATGTTTCAAATTGTTTCTAAATGTTTCTGAATGTTTTTAAATGTTTCTGAATGTTTCTAAATGTTTCTGAATGTTCCTAAATGTTTCTAAATGTTTCTAAATGTTTCTAAATGTTTCTAAATGTTTCTGAATGTTTCTGAATGCTTCTAAATGTTTCTAAATGTTTCTAAATGTTTCTGAATGTTTTTAAATGTTTCTAAATGTTTGTAAATGTTTCTAAATGTTTATGAATGTTTTTAAATGTTTCTGAATGTTTCTGAATGTTTTTAAATGTTTCTGAATGTTTCTGAATGTTTCTAAATGTTCCTAAATGTTTCTGAATGTTTCTAAATGTTTCTGAATGTTTTTAAATGTTTCTAAATGTTTGTAAATGTTTCTAAATATTTATGAATGTTTTTAAATGTTTCTGAATGTTTCTAAATGTTTTTAAATGTTTCTTTCTTTCATTAAATTTGTCATTTAAGTTTGTCTTCTCCCAAGACAAATTTTTTATTATCAAACTTTGTTTCTTTTGAAGTTCAAGCCTATTTATTCCAGTATGTTATATTCAATCTTTGAACAACCACTCAAATTTCAGTATAATTGATTCTATGTGTTGGATTCAGTAATTTGTTGTCATACAATTAACCAATGATATATACTACTGAATAAATTCAATCGAAACGACATTTCACAATTGTCAATATGACTTGTCAAACTTTCTTCTTCTTTTTCCTACTTGACGTCAAAGGTGCTATTCTGTGGCGTTAGTAATTCATGAATTCATACTCGAAGTATGTTCAGAATACACTACAAAAACCAATATATCATAATAATCTGCATGGGGGATGACGAAACTGCAGACCACGTTATCTGTGAGTGCCCTGCACACACACGTATCTGAGCAACACCAAACCAGACCAAAACTGACACCAAATCTATCTTTTACCCAGTTTTGTACAGTACAGTATAGAAATTAGATTCAAGCTAGGTCTTACAAACACAAATATGAAGATTAAAAACAGAAAAAAATATTAATTTTCAATAATTAGGAGATGGCGAACATAGCATATACAAACAATGACGGAAACGACAGTTGATATGTGGATCATAGACAATATAACACACACGACAGTTGACAGATGGCAGACATGATCATAGATATTAGAGAATAGTTAAAAAATGGCGGATATGACGAATGATGTCACTTTAGTTGGTATTGACATTCAATATGACATATCCATCACTTCTTATAACGTACTTCGTTTTCAGAATTGATATTGCTGATCTACTTTGGTGATATGACTATTATAGACTATTTTTGTTAAAGAGAGAGTAATAAAATGATGAAGTATAAAGAATATATTTCTTATAACTAAAAACATTATGTCATACTTATTATATAGGTATAAGGGTTTAAGTTTTGAGCAGCCTTTTATCTCTTCTTATTTGACCGTATGATTATCCCTTTACTCAGTTACAGGTTTTCCATTATTCACATCGTTATTTTAAGAAAATTATTTTTTCTTGAAAATTTGTTTAATCGGGTTTAGATCGCACAACCGGGATGGAACTGAATATTTTTTGAATTCAGCCAATTCCGTTAATCTTTTTTTCAACCTCTTGGTTTGGAAGGTACAGTTTTTAGAAAGAAATCATTAAAATTCATATTCTCATGCTAGCCACCGGATCGAGTAGATTCAAAAGTCAATAAGCCCCCTCAAACAAAGCCCTTTGAACTGTTGGCGTGTACTATTATCAGTCTGGGTCTCTTTCTTGATGGTGGATTTAAACCAGTAGATAAGTTATTTCATCTGGCTAAAATTTAATTGATGTAGGTACGTTCCTCATTGATAAAATATATTTTGTTTTTGGTTCTCATTTATTTCATATTCATTAGGTAATTCCCTCCTCTCACTACAATATTTTCCAGAGAAAATTTGTCAACCATCACTCAATAAGTCGTGTGATTGACACACAGATGGCGCTTCCATTGACAAATCCATATGACGTTTACGAAGTACCAACTTTCAAAAGACTATGTGTCAAATTTTATGACATTTCGATTGGTTAGAAAAAAGTGACAGTCATTTAGGTGAAGCTACTTTGGTTTGGTTTGCTGAATTTAAACGTGATCGTATAGACGTACAGAAAACATCAAAAAAGTCCACTTTTTTATTGCACCATTTATTTTTCAACTTTTTCTCCACGTTGTGTAGTTTTTAATTCGTTTTTTGTTTGAAATTCCCTTTATTGCAAAAATAAGCAATTTCCTGTAACCATTGTCTAAAAAAAAAGTGTCTAATTTTCCCATTGTACCGTTCAATAACTACACTCACACGCGTTAGTGCATTCATTGGTTCGAGTCTACACTGTAAACACTTAACCTCAATTCATTCATCCGTAATATTCTCACGAAGCCGACGATCGCGCCACCGAAAAATTTAACAGTGTATTCGACTAGATTAATTCATTGGCCCAAGTCCACATCGCAGCAAGCTGCTATATAACATAAAAGCATCGGCTCAGCCTTGGGGCAACAAACTGACAAAGACAAACGGCTATTTCTATACGCAGACAACAAAGACGGGAAACCGTACTTCGTGAATAATTTTCTGTGTAGATGTTACAAAGGCTGAAGAGAGACAGGAAGGGAGTTCCTGGAATTGGAAACGTATTTTGATGGATCGAATAAGGACGGACGTATATGTTTACGAATGACGGAGACGGAGAAGAAATTTTTTAGTGAATTGAGTGGAATTTTTAATGACGTCAATACGGAGATGTTAATCGGGTAGATCAGGGTTCAAAGAGGATAGTAAAATTGATGTTTTTTAGTTAAAAAATTTAGTACTAAATTATATTTAATGTTATATCGAGAACATTTGAAAATACATGTCGAAATAACCGTCGAATTCGTTTTCCCGTCTCAAAACGTCTGATCATCAGGTACAACGATTTCCTTTCAAAAACACGATCTTAACATCAAAGAAGAAAAAAAAGGACAGTTGGGATAGAGTTAAACACGTGTGAGGGGTTTATAACACGTGACTAGTATACAAAACACTATATAAATAGCATGCAAACTTTGAATTATCAATTTCAATGGTAGAAATTGGATTTGGATGATGTGTTTGCACATTTTCGTAATCATAGACGAAATATGTATGATATGTAACTAAACAGCAATTAAAGCAGCAGGTTTTTTTCCGCAAAAACAAAATGTATAATAAATAAATAACAAAATGTCGAATTCTTCTTTAATGACATCGACGGATGACATTTTCTTCTCTGCAAGTGAATTTTTGAGGTTAAGAAACAGGAAAAATTCGCTGACGGCCAGATCTGGTGAATATATAGTTCCTCTTTCATTTTCGTAGTCGTGTTGTGTTTCAATAACAAATATCCTCTAGTACAAGTAAGCCTTGAACCTTTTTTTTATCAATAACAGTAAGCAGAATGTATGTAGTAAGCTTTTAATCGCGTGTTTAAAAGCTCTTTGAAGAATATATCGAAAAATGAATTCGTGGGATTGATAGAAGTTGCAGCGACGATTCTTTTGAATGAAGAACATTTAATTGATAATCGTTATCTGAGGCAGGGTAGAAGAGTCGTCAGAAATGTGCTAAAATGTTTACATGGAGCAGAAATGAGCAAAATGTTGAAAAAAAACCCACGGAACTTAAGTTTGGATTTACTCTATCAGAATAGAATTGTTAACGATCGGAAAAAATTTCAAAAGGAACTAGAGTTAGACATAAAGCTACAGATTGATTTGAACGAGTCTGGTGACGCTGATTTTTGATACGAAGTTAGTCTTTATCCATTAGTTCCTAATATTACTTTCAAAATATTATTAATACCTTTTGTTCTGTTTGTTGATCTCAATTATTTATTCACATTCGACTCCATGGTGGTAAAAAGGCTTCTGGAAACATATATTCTGCTAAAACCTCTTTATTCAAATGCCTATTCAACATTCCAGAGTTTAATTCTATGAGGCATCTTTGGAAAGGGCTCAAGAAAGGTTTCCATGTCGTCGGATTCCTTCGAATCAACTTGTAATTGCCGTCGTTGAAATACGCAGAAATATCCCTCAAAATATATTGCATAGTAGTATTTTGAGCCAAGGGCCGTTAAAAACATGATAGGTCCGAAATGCATCTTCAAAATATATTTGGACTGTTTTATTCATGTTAATTTGACAAAAAAAAACATGTTTTAAGATCTCATATGTTAAATTAAGATGATTTTTGACCTATTTCTCAACTTTTATTATCATTTTTCTGTTTATTTTAAATTTTATAATCCAAACATTTAGGTTTAATAACATGGTGGATTTATTTTAAACGTTTCGACAAAAATTAAACCTCGTAAAACAATATTTTTAATCAAAATGTCATTAAGGACGAGTCCTCGTATTGTTGAATTATTTCGATTTCTAATTCTGCCATTTCATTAATTATCATTTATTTTCATGTCATGTTAAGTAATGAACGAATTATTCAAAACATTTTAGTCACAATCAGTGCATGAATCAGACTTTTCAAAAAATATTTTCCTCCACAATCGACTTCTTAGTCATAATTTGATGTGTTTGTCACGATTTGAATTTCCAACTTTTATTAATAATTCCAACGCAACATATTTATATTGGTCAAACATCTAACGTATTCGAAATTGGATTTAATGAGCATGTACGTGTTAAATGATCATCTCGCTCGGATAATTGTATCCTTTTATATATTTTCTCGCCACCTCTGATCATTTTTCGCTATTCGCTCGGGGGTTATTTGATGCTTTCGGCCCCTTCGCGTTGGGGTGTGTGCGTAATTAGATGAAATTCCTATCAGGGGAGACCGTAGTGATTAAATGCCATTTTTACATGGGATTATTTCCAAGGCGATGTATGATGGGCATGTAACCGTAACTCGTCTACTGATTTATCATTCTGAAGGAAGCCGAACGACGATAATAAGGGAAAAATCCGATAAAAAAGATAGAAGAAGACAATAAAGGAAACGACGTTTGTAGAAGATACTCCACGATAAGAGATATTTAGAATTAGAAAGAAGATGTCAAAAAGTATTTGACAACATCCGAAGAAATCACTGGTCAAGTTTGCAACAAAGAAAACACATCATCAAATTTCTATGTAAAACAAAGAGACCAAACAATAATCGGGGATTTTAGAAAGATCGTGATGATGATAGATGATGTCAGGCGCGGATCTAGGTCCGACTTTTGGTAGGGAAACTTTTAGGAAATGGAGAATAGAGTAGGTCTCAATAAAAACACCATAATTATCAAATAAATTTTACATATCTAGGCTACAAAAGGGGAATATTATACAAAGGAAATGTCATAAAGTAACTTGAATTATCGGTTATGTTTTGCTCCAAGTAAATACACAAGAAAGATAAAAACGAATATTTTTATATACAATTTGAGAATTTAGAACGTTTCCGAGCAGGTAGATTCTTAAAATGACTATTTAAATTGGGTCTCTTTATAAAATAGTCAAAGCAAAATAGGTAAACAGAAAAGTAAATAAACTAAATTGGTAAAGAAATGCCATTAGAAAATCTCCTGCCAAGTAATATAAGAGGCATGGACGATGAGTTTTTGATTTCGAAAAACGATTAATAACATTTATGAGATCAACTATGATGAATGTGCAAAAGTGTAAATCCAACCAGTCTTTTCTGCACCATCGTTGCTCTGGTCCACGACTTTAGCCGCCGCAACGAAGAAAACTGTCTCTATGCTCTGGCTACACAAAACTTGAAGAAGGGTGTGAATCGTCGGGTTAAAAGTTAAGTTAAAAGCATCAATTTCTGGATTTGCTGGAATGCTAGAAGGGATTGTGTGATAAAAAAAAACGTATTCAACTAATCAAATCGAAATTGCCAAATTTTTGGAACAGAGCACACGGGGATTTGGGGGTGGGAACGTTCCCACAGTCCCCCCCTTGTGGATCCGCGTACTTACTTAAAGAAATGTTTAAAAATGATAAAAATAGGATGCAGAAATTTGGAAATAGCTGGAATTCTCATACAGTTTTCGAATTCGATTATTTTGCTGCTTGATTCAAAATAAACGACTGGATTGTATAAACAATGAAAGCAATTTCAAAATAATGTTATAGTTGACATGTTAAAAGAAATACTAGAAAAATTCCGTGGAGACTAAACTTGACGTTGTTTTGTTTTGAAATTTGAATTTTTGTTCTATACAATTTATGGACTTGTTCTGTACAAAAACGTTTTTTTTTGTAGAGGATTTTACGATGGATCCAATATAGGCCCAGACTTGCGTCAAGTATTTACAATTCGGGCCCTTGTTTGAAAGCCTTTATTGACTCAAACTTGGTTGGACTCTGGGACGATAAGAATGTCCCTCGCTTGGTTTGCTAATCTGGTCCAGGCCTGGTTGCCTACATAAACCCAAGACTGATCTGCACATAATTTATTTTTATTGTTTTATATGCATACATAATTATTATTCTTAATATTAAGATATCTATTATGGATAAGATATTAGTACAAAACTTTATATAGTTATTCAGAGTTCTGCCAAGTCTGGATTACTATAGGATGCCCGAGGTCGGGTAGCCCTAAGTTCGGCCCGTCTTGGGTGACTATAGGATGCCCGAGGTCGGGTAATCCAAAGTTCAGCCCGTCTTGGGTGATTATAGGATGCCCGAGGTCGGGTAACCCTAAGTTCAGCCCGTCTTGGGTGACTATAGGATGCCCGAGGTTGGGTAACCCAAAGTTCAGCCCGTCTTGTGTGACTATAGGATTAATATTTTTTTAAATTTCTTTAATTTCTTATTCCTTAGACCTTTTAGTATGTGTATTTTTCTAAATGTTCTTGATTCTAGGTCTCTTTTGATTCAAAATTGTTTTTTTAAATAATTTTCAAAAGATAAAATTTGACGTTTCGACTTTTCTTTAATAAAATATGATATTGACATTGACAATTTGCGTAATTATATTGACGAATAGATAAATTTCAAAATAAGATTAAAATCAAACTAGAACATTGTTCTAATAAGAATAATTAATTTTTCCTTAGTCCTTACGTCTCGAATATTAAATTATTTGTAGCTTTATTAGAATTTACAAAACAACAACAAAAATTATTCATTTATCATTTATAGCTTCTTCATTATTAAGAATGTGAACCATTTCTAAAAATTATCTATTTCGTTTAAAGAATTTTTCAATCTCTATAATTGAATTTACGTATTTTTTTTTTGATATTTCATAATTAGTTAATGGAGTTCTATTTTTTATCGTCTTGATGACTGCCTAATCTATTTTCTAAATACTGAGATGTCTGCCCTATGTAGACAGCGTCGTAATTAGTACTTGGCACTTGATACGCAAAATTATTTGGTATTTTCAATTTTAATTTAGTGAATTATTTAGATAATGTAATATGACTTATACTAACATCATATTTATTGAAATAATTCGATAATTTTCTATATTTTCAATGTGAATTGTTGAGCAATTCTTTTCAATCAATCAATATAATCTACTTGGTCCACTACAGAGGGTTTATTAGAAGCTTACTTTCTAAAAAACCTTAAAATCCGGTGACTGTAACCCTTTCCCAAACAGATACACCCTTATCTTCTAATTTTATCAATTTCAAGTTAAATAATTGTCCACCACATGTTGTTTTCTGAATTATTAAAGTTTTTCTTTACTTATATCGAAGTACATCGGTTGATAAAATTACCCATTGTAAACAGACCTTAAATAACTTTATATATATCAACTTGGAAATATTCCAAAAGTCCCATAAAATAAACATTTTTATCGCATGTATACAAACATACACGTAAATATACAAACGCAGTCCCGTTTTTAACCCATAATTTTGTTACAGACTGGTAGTTTTTAGTCTGGGTAATAATATTGAAACAGTTTTTGAACAGAGTCGGAATAAGCTGATTATACATCAATTAGAATGAATACGTAGATGAAATATTCATAATTGGATATGATTTTACTGATTGAATCTCCATTACGATCAATACATTTTGATTGATTGTCGATTGAGGTACCTCAACTGCTATAATAGTTTATTTAAACCATATTTTCCCCAACCCCTGCATAAAGCAAAAGAAGACAAGTTAGTTACCCAAACTGATCATTTTCTTTGAAGATCTTATACAGTACAATTAATTGGGATAGAAACAATCACAGTTATAGCTTGTCCTTTCTCAGAATTGATTCTTTAGGAACGTGGTTCATCAATATGTATTAGATGCATAAACAAAACGTAGTGGTTTCAGCTCATGTTACCGATTTCGTCTTATGTCATCCAATTTCATAAAAATTCTCTAGATCAGGACATCCTAGAACTATATTTTAACCTTGCATAGCATTATTGGTATAACTGCGTCTTAAAACTTGAAACGTCAACTAAATGAGTCATAACCTCACTTATTTGACAACTGACGCAAACTTCCAATGATGCCACGTATAAAAAAGTGATATCTACTAACGTCTTTACGGAAAACAAAATGGTAGTCGATTTTATTGCCAAAAAAATTAATTTAATTTAGAAAATACAATTGTCACTAATGATTTGGTCACTTATTATGATTTTTCAATTAAATTATAGCAATAAAAATGTTTTTTTAAGTTCTTAACGACAAAGAAACTGATCCGCCCCTGCGTAGGTGGTTCAAGACCACACAACAACTTATAAAGCTTGAAATAAATACAATGCGTTTCTCATATTATGTATTTAATTACACAATATCTCTTTTAATTGGAGCATAATTGAAATAATGATGATTTTTAATGATTAATTAGGGTAATTAGATATCGAACTTTCTTTCACATAGGTAAAATTTTCACCTGATATTAGAAATTTTGTTTGTAATAGGTTTGTAGTACGTGCAAATTTATCATGTTCTAATCTGCAAAATCATACGTAAATTTCCCATTTTTTTTTTCATATTTCGAGATTTTATTGAGGTAAGTTGTTCGTTTTAATCTAAGAATAAAAAATTTTGAAAATAAACGCTTTGTATTGATTAGTAAAAGCAATCGACGACTCCATGCTCAAAAATAGCACAATGAAACTAGGAGCTACCTTTGAGTAAAAGATTGAGAGGGCAGTAAAGAAACCTATTTCAACTTTTACAGGGACAATCTGTACATTCTAATGATTATTTTATCAAAAAGGTACTCGATGGAATGCATGGTTTAGGAGATATGAAGATTTTTTAGATCGTAGTACGTGTCAACGAAACCGTTCGTCATAAAGAAACATTCTTAAAAAAATTATCATAAATTGTGATAAATTACTGAAAATACTTACAGGAGGGTATTAAAATACAATCAAACATTTCTAATTGAACTGTATTTTGTATAGTTGGTTATTCTACCAATAAAAACCAAAAAATAAATCATAATAAATAAGATTCTACCTTATAACATCACGATGGAAGTTTATTTTATCGATCCTCAAAAAAATAAATTGTATTCAATACAGGGGAACTTGGTGGCCATGCAAATGGACCTCCTCGACCAATCCACCTATTAGAAAAAATGTTATTAAGACAATTTTTGACATCCTTTAGTGGAGCGGATTTATCGTGTGCATGAAACACAAGTTTCTGCGAATATAAATAACGTAAATGGCAAATAATTTTAGAGGAAATCTAAGTATCGTTGAGCATTCAGGTTATTATAAAAAAAAATAAGGATCTACTGAATAAATACCCACTATTCCTGACCAAAAATTATCACAACATCGACATTGATTCTATGTTTGGGGAGTAACTAAAACCGTCTCGTGTGAAACCAGCTTCATCAGTTACTGGGTTACTGTTAACCATTGGGCATGAGCCTCTCCTGGCGTTCAGATATTTGTAAAGAATTATTTATTACGTCACACACTACACGTCCATTAAAAACCCATAATGTATACTTTCAAAACATATTATTAGTTTTAATCTTGTTTAAAAAATTTCAAAATTAAATCGATTTTAAAAAATCGATGTACTATTTTATATCAAGATATAAATCTTATTCAAAATTTTATATAAAATTATTTCACTGGCCAAAAATGACTTCAGCCTGTTTAGATGTACCTAAACAAGCTGTAGAACAATGAATAGTATTAACTAGAAGCTTGACTATAAATTTATAATAATTGTTATAATAAATTATTGTTTAAGGCGTAGCTAAATAACCAACTACATCAAAAGTGATTTCAAATCAAAAATAACCTGATTTTCTATATAATCTTACAAATCAAAACGTCTGACAAAATTTTCACATATTAAATTAAATCTTCTACCCTTTAACTCGGCCTCGTGCGAACAAAAAATAGTCGAACGAAACCAAATCAGGGATATATGCTTTAACTTGTTTGGAAAATGCTACGATTTCTTGAATATTTTCTGGAGAAGTTACAGGTAAACAGCCTCCATTATTAAAAACAACTTGACTTAGTTGGCGTTCGAGCTCTACTACTATAAAATGGTACATACACCAAGTTGAAACTTGATGTAAGGTTTGTTGAGACTTGTTTATAAAGATTTCTGCGAACGCACTGTATATGAGACCAAAAACACATTGCGTATAACTTCACAATCCCAATCATTTATTATACTCAACGATTATATTATCAAATTTCCATTTCATAATATTATTTTCGTTTTCGTTTCTCTCCAAACAATTTCTCAATCTCTTATAATGTTTTAGTATATTATATAGTTAAATAAAAAGTAAATCCCGGTCGGTCGATTGTGCAGCCACTACGTTCAATTATTTTCATTAGTCCATTCCCATGACGTGAATTGTGAACCAACCATACACAACGACCTACGCTATCCTGCATGTCATAGCTGCTGTCTCTTTTCAGCTCAGTAGCTTCGAACTGAGGGTGTGGTATTTTTAATGACTCGCCAAGGCCGATGTAAATCCGAATAATTCCGACAGGACCGGCGTCAAACACACATACCCAAACATTTAAAATTATAATTTATCCAATATTATAATAAATAATGTCGGTTTTCAATGTTTATTTTTTTTTTATTAAATAAACATACGAAAATATTATTCGAAATATACCCCAACATTTTCTTTGAGACGTTGTTAAAACCATTCTATGCGAAAAATTGTCGTACTGAAACATCTCCTTTGGATTCAATTTTTTTCCCTGGCAAGATTTTCGCTATCAAACGATGCAAGGTCTGGGCTAAATCCTCGATGTGGGGATGAGAATTGCCATAAATCACGTAAAAAGAGTTGAAATTCAATTCATGCAACATGTATCAGTTTTGTAATTGAGTATAAATCACAATTTAAGAATTCTTCTCAAAATTTGCATAGCTATAAAAATTTAAAAATATAATTTTTTTCTCTATTGTTACATGGGGTGTTTGAAAAAACGTCATCTAGTCTCTAGGATAGAAAGAAAACTGAAAAATATTTGGGATTTGCTCAGTAATAAATTTTCGTTCCCCATTTCTTACGATTTCGGCGTAACTACTGGCAACATTGCATTGAAATTTTATAAAAATATGTATTCGAAGCTTCTATTCTCTATTGTATACACAGAGTGTTTGAAAAAAGATGATACCGTCTCTAGGATGAATAGAAAACTGAAAAATATTTGGGATTTACTCAGTAATAAATTTACGTTACACATTTTTTACAATTTCGGCGTAACTACTGGCAACATTGCATTGAAATTTTATAAAAATATGTATTCGAAGCTTCTATTCTCTATTGTATACACAGAGTGTTTGAAAAAAGGTGATACCGTCTCTAGGATGAATAGAAAACTGAAAAATATTTGGGATTTGCTCAGTAATAAATTTTCGTTCCACATTTCTTACGATTTCGGCGTAACTACTGGCAACATTGCATTGAAATTTTATAAAAATATGTATTCGAAGCTTCTATTCTCTATTGTATACACAGAGTGTTTGAAAAAAGGTGATACCGTCTCTAGGATGAATAGAAAACTGAAAAATATTTGGGATTTGCTCAGTAATAAATTTTCGTTCCACATTTCTTACGATTTCGGCGTAACTACTGGCAACATTGCATTGAAATTTTATAAAAATATGTATTCGAAGCTTCTATTCTCTATTGTATACACAGAGTGTTTGAAAAAAGGTGATACCGTCTCTAGAATAGATAGAAAACTGAAAAATATTTGGGATTTGCTCAGTAATAAATTTTCGTTCCACATTTCTTACGATTTCGGCGTAACTACTGGCAACATTGCATTGAAATTTTATAAAAATATGTATTCGAAGCTTCTATTCTCTATTGTATACACAGAGTGTTTGAAAAAAGGTGATACCGTCTCTAGAATAGATAGAAAACTGAAAAATATTTGGGATTTGCTCAGTAATAAATTTTCGTTCCACATTTCTTACGATTTCGGCGTAACTACTGGCAACATTGCATTGAAATTTTATAAAAATATGTATTCGAAGCTTCTATTCTCTATTGTATACACAGAGTGTTTGAAAAAAGGTGATACCATCTCTAGAATAGATAGAAAACTGAAAAATATTTGGGATTTGCTCAGTAATAAATTTTCGTTCCACATTTCTTACGATTTCGGCGTAACTACTGGCAACATTGCATTGAAATTTTATAAAAATATGTATTCGAAGCTTCTATTCTCTATTGTATACACAGAGTGTTTGAAAAAAGGTGATACCGTCTCTAGGATGAATAGAAAACTGAAAAATATTTGGGATTTGCTCAGTGATAAATTTTCGTTCCACATTTCTTACGATTTCGGCGTAACTACTGGCAACATTGCATTGAAATTTCATAAAAATATGTATTCGAAGCTTCTATTCTCTATTGTATACACAGAGTGTTTGAAAAAAGGTGATACCGTCTCTAGAATAGATAGAAAACTGAAAAATATTTGGGATTTGCTCAGTAATAAATTTTCGTTCCACATTACTTACGATTTCGGCGTAACTACTGGCAACATTGCATTGAAATTTTATAAAAATATGTATTCGAGGCTTCTATTCTCTATTGTATACACAGAGTGTTTGAAAAAAGGTGATACCGTCTCTAGAATAGATAGAAAACTGAAAAATATTTGGGATTTACTCAGTAATAAATTTACGTTACACATTTTTTACGATTTCGGCGTAACTACTGGCAACATTGCATTGAAATTTTATAAAAATATGTATTCGAAGCTTCTATTCTCTATTGTATACACAGAGTGTTTGAAAAAAGATGATACCGTCTCTAGGATGAATAGAAAACTGAAAAATATTTGGGATTTACTCAGTAATAAATTTACGTTACACATTTTTTACGATTTCGGCGTAACTACTGGCAACATTGCATTGAAATTTTATAAAAATATGTATTCGAAGCTTCTATTCTCTATTGTATACACAGGGTGTTTGAAAAAAGATGATACCGTCTCTAGGATGAATAGAAAACTGAAAAATATTTGGGATTTACTCAGTAATAAATTTACGTTACACATTTTTTACGATTTCGGCGTAACTACTGGCAACATTGCATTGAAATTTTATAAAAATATGTATTCGAAGCTTCTATTCTCTATTGTATACACAGAGTGTTTGAAAAAAGGTGATACCGTCTCTTGGATGAATAGAAAACTGAAAAATATTTGGGATTTACTCAGTAATAAATTTTTGTTACACATTTTTTACGATTTCGGCGTAACTACTGGCAACATTGCATTGAAATTTTATAAAAATATGTATTCGAAGCTTCTATTCTCTATTGTATACACAGAGTGTTTGAAAAAAGGTGATACCATCTCTAGAATAGATAGAAAACTGAAAAATATTTGGGATTTGCTCAGTAATAAATTTTCGTTCCACATTTCTTACGATTTCGGCGTAACTACTGGCAACATTGCATTGAAATTTTATAAAAATATGTATTCGAAGCTTCTATTCTCTATTGTATACACAGAGTGTTTGAAAAAAGGTGATACCGTCTCTAGGATGAATAGAAAACTGAAAAATATTTGGGATTTGCTCAGTGATAAATTTTCGTTCCACATTTCTTACGATTTCGGCGTAACTACTGGCAACATTGCATTGAAATTTCATAAAAATATGTATTCGAAGCTTCTATTCTCTATTGTATACACAGAGTGTTTGAAAAAAGGTGATACCGTCTCTAGAATAGATAGAAAACTGAAAAATATTTGGGATTTGCTCAGTAATAAATTTTCGTTCCACATTACTTACGATTTCGGCGTAACTACTGGCAACATTGCATTGAAATTTTATAAAAATATGTATTCGAGGCTTCTATTCTCTATTGTATACACAGAGTGTTTGAAAAAAGGTGATACCGTCTCTAGAATAGATAGAAAACTGAAAAATATTTGGGATTTACTCAGTAATAAATTTACGTTACACATTTTTTACGATTTCGGCGTAACTACTGGCAACATTGCATTGAAATTTTATAAAAATATGTATTCGAAGCTTCTATTCTCTATTGTATACACAGAGTGTTTGAAAAAAGATGATACCGTCTCTAGGATGAATAGAAAACTGAAAAATATTTGGGATTTACTCAGTAATAAATTTACGTTCCACATTTTTTACGATTTCGGCGTAACTACTGGCAACATTGCATTGAAATTTTATAAAAATATGTATTCGAAGCTTCTATTCTCTATTGTATACACAGAGTGTTTGAAAAAAGATGATACCGTCTCTAGGATGAATAGAAAACTGAAAAATATTTGGGATTTACTCAGTAATAAATTTACGTTACACATTTTTTACGATTTCGGCGTAACTACTGGCAACATTGCATTGAAATTTTATAAAAATATGTATTCGAAGCTTCTATTCTCTATTGTATACACAGGGTGTTTGAAAAAAGATGATACCGTCTCTAGGATGAATAGAAAACTGAAAAATATTTGGGATTTACTCAGTAATAAATTTACGTTACACATTTTTTACGATTTCGGCGTAACTACTGGCAACATTGCATTGAAATTTTATAAAAATATGTATTCGAAGCTTCTATTCTCTATTGTATACACAGAGTGTTTGAAAAAAGGTGATACCGTCTCTTGGATGAATAGAAAACTGAAAAATATTTGGGATTTACTCAGTAATAAATTTACGTTACACATTTTTTACGATTTCGGCGTAACTACTGGCAACATTGCATTGAAATTTTATAAAAATATGTATTCGAAGCTTCTATTCTCTATTGTATACACAGAGTGTTTGAAAAAAGGTGATACCGTCTCTAGGATGAATAGAAAACTGAAAAATATTTGGGATTTGCTCGGTAATAAATTTTTGTTACACATTTTTTACGATTTCGGCGCGACTACTGGCAACATTGCATTGAAAATTTATAAGAATATGTTTTGGAAGTTGATACATAAAATGAATTCGTTTTTATGTCTGACTCACATAGAGGGCGCTAGTTACATGGTTCGTACCAAGTAGTATTTTTCCAATATTAGATTTATTAAGTTAAATTTTACTCTTAATTAAACTTGATACCGTGTACAGTTTTCGTAATATTTTGATTTGAAAATTATTAAATAGATATTTAATTTGAAGAAGATGTGAATGAGACCACGAATTTGAATATTCATTTTCCTGTACTAGGGGAATAGATCAAACAAAATGGATGTGCTTTACAATTTATTTGTAAACTATCACGAAGATCTTCGTTGGTATAAATCTTGTTTTTAAACCTATTGCTTTGATAAATGAAATGGAGTAACTGTCAAATTGTTAGAATAAGATATTTTACGTCGATTTCACGGCAACCAAATTTCAATTTATGACATGTCTTACGCGGTATTTCATGACGTACCATGATTTAGCAAATACTCTTCATGAAAATATGATTAAGCTGTCAAACTGAACTTTGTTAGTGAAATAATTATAAAAAAAATTGTTTTAATGCAGTATAAGTTTATAATATCGTTAAATAACAATGCCAACTTATATTTTATGATCCTAATTTCGAATCTAATAGAAAAGAAACGGTTATCTGTAAAACCACAAAGAGCCGTAAACCAAAACAGGTTTTATCATTGTAATTACGCGTCAATTCATTCCAAACAATTAACTGATTCATTAAAAGCGAACGAAAGAGGAATAAACTAAAACAAAAACCGCAGTGCGGCGGTTAAATCAAGTCGTTTGTATGCCTACGTGAACTTGCAAAACAAATTTACAGATAGGGAGACTTATTTTACGAATTCTTCTTCGGATTGACACCTGAATGCATAATCTACATCTACTCGTATCAGTGTTTTGTGACTGTTTTCCAACAATGTCGAGTATCTATTGGTAATACAGATTGTCCCAATGCATTTTGTCAACTCCAATATTTATTCAGAAAAATTAAAGATAGGAAATTGGTAAAAAGGTAAAAGATCAAACAAAATCACTAGTTTATCTGGTTAGGTTAGATTGCTGACTACGTATAACATGCTATTATCGAAAACGAGCTTCGTAGACTTTGGATAATGACGTCTTAAACCCAAACAATAATCAGATTGTATCCCAAAAACCCTGATAGCGCTCTCCCATAATCTTGATTCTAGATGAAATAAATGAATGAATTTTGACCTTTTTTCTTCGCTTAAACGTTGGATTAAGTTCGTAAAATACTTGCCGTTAATAGATTTTTCCTTTTTGAAGATACTCAATGTAAATTATCCCAAAAAATCGACGCCAAGACCTCGCCTGCAAACAGAACGGTCTTCGTCTTTTTTGGAGACGATTCTTCCTTTTCAGTCAATTGTTTCGATTGTTCTTCTGCAGCGCAAAAATTTGGGCACTCGATTGACACATCTTCAGGACGCTGCTTTTGTTCCCTGGACCCTAGACTTCTTGTTATAGTATTCCAAAGCTTTTACAGTTGGTGTTAGTTTGAAATAAGTGTCTGTAAAAGCTTATCAGAATGGATGATGCGGGCAATCTTAGTGGATTTGTCGGAGGTATCAAATATACAGTGTTAATAAGAACTAACAGATTGCATCATGATGATTCAGGTAAAACATGATTTACTGGTAAAAAAAGAAATATAACACAACGTGAAGACTTGAGACTGAAGCCAACCTAATATAATATGTTTATGCAGCAAATATCAAGCATTAGGAGGGTTACATGGGGTGCGTAAGAATTTTGGAAAGGCTAAACTGGGGTGTGACACTCAATCGATAGATTAAGTTCTAATTCATGTGTTTGGGAAAACAAAAAGTTGAGAAAAACTTGAGGTTCGTTTAAGGTAAAGTAAATGGTCCTAAATAAAAATTAATCGCTACTGATAGAACAAGATAACGTTAGACAAATGAAGACATTATTATTATGGTAAAAGACTGGATATATTTTAATTTTTTCAACTTAATAACTGTTTTGTACCATCTTGGAAACAGAACTTCGTTATACAACAACTACAACTTCGTCCCTTTAATACTGAATGGTGTAAATTCGAAAGAATTTATTTGGAAAATAATACACCTTTTCATTCTTTTACTCCTGATACTAAATACAGGCGACATCTGTGTAAATTCTGCATTAATCCCATTCTATTTCCATCCAATTTCTTTCGCCCTCAGCGGTCCTCGAAGCCCTACATTTAGACATAAAAGGGTCGTTTCGAAATTTACGGTGAAGTAGTTCGAGGGATGCCTACGCACAGGCATCGGCTTAGGGTTGCCTACCTACATAAATCCTATCAACTCAGGGTAGCATATTTACTACGAAACAGGACCGGCTTTTCCAATTATTTAATAATCGATTATAATAAGTGATGAGATACACGATGGAATAAACTCACTAGATTTGATTCAAGTCTTGTCATCCAGCAGGTCCAGATCCGAGTTTAAACTTGACTTAATTAGCTCTACGTGGTTATAACTTACGTATATAATAATAAAAATTTTTTTTTAACCTAATAAAAGCCAATTTTGTCGTTTTTTTGTATCAACAACGCATTTTTTAACGAAATTCAGTAATTTTTAACAAAAATAGTAAGATTATTAATTCATAATGGTAATCGAGCTTTTATTATTCCGAAAAATCATAACATACAGTATCACAAACGTAGTATATTGAATATTTTAATCTATTTAATCAATTATCAGTACAAAAAGTTGAAAATATATAACATATGTATATAATTATTTTTATTTCGTATCATAAATATACTTAATCCGTCCCTGTAAACAACTATTTCTTTTATGTAAAGGGTTTGCGAAGTTATGTAATGCAGGATTCAAAAACATTTCATCTATTAAAACGTTTATAGAATTTATATTTCATTATTTAATTTTCATTACTAAATTATTTAACAAAATAAAACAGGCATTATATATGTAATTGACAATTTGTTTATAAAACCAGTTCAATATCTAAAATTCCCAAACATAAAACTCAACCACACATACGCCGGCATCCCACGAATCCAAAGCTATTTTAAAAGCCAGACTCACACCGTCAAACTGAAATAACTCTCGACAAAAAAAAATACTAAAAATAAACCCTCATACCGCGTTTTCAAAGCCGAATATCGAAAATGACGTGAATAGACTGTTCAAATAACATTACAAGCAATCAAACGATTAATCGACTACGTAACTCAAACCAAAGTAATTAAATTTCCTTATCCCACCGTAGAATTAACTAAATAAAACTTTAAATATATAACAATTAATTCGAGTTTTATAATACTATAATTTATTATTGTTCTACCTATGGAAAGTTAGTAAAAATATCGCCTAGCATCATTAAACTTAATTATAGTGCAAAGTCCAATAAATAGCTGGGTTACTGTTTTACACAAACAACTGACGATCGATACGATAAGGGTATACGCATGCGTGTAGTTAAAGTGCTGACGGAGACAGGGTCACAGAAGGCCATGTGTTAGCGGCAAAGTTGATATTTGAAGCATCCCGATGATTTTATAATCTAAGTGAACCATGAGGTATAGAGAGGATAAAAGAATCGTCGTCGAATTTATGAGCTCCTGTTTTTAGGGTTGCATATATTTTGTTTATCGGATTGTGATTACACCATTTAATTTATGCTATAAAACATAATGGCGCTGTTGAAATTATCCGGAATATATTTCGACATTACAAACCTATAAAGTTTTTTGTTCATCTTATATCTTTACGTGTCATTTAATTTTTGATACTTATATAATTTTTATTATTCATAAATATAGTTATTTAAAGATGCATATGAAGATTATATTTTTTACATTTATTTATAACCATAGATAAATGAACCAGGAGTAAAAAATCTATGAAATAAAATCGAGGGTAGCAACTACGTTTGATGATATATCAACGATGGTATGTTGATCATTTTGAAAATACTGAATATACTATTAAAATGGAGACGACAAATGGAGATTCACAATCGTAAGAGGAGGTCCACGAAAATTTATTTAGTTTCGATAGTGTAGTATCAATAAACTCAACCTAACCAAACTCTGTCACTTGAAAAAACTTTCATATTCAGTAGGACGCGTCTAGACTTGCCGTTCCGTCCGCAACGCTTGTTCAGACGTGCAAATTAATACGAATTGTGATGTATATGCTTTAAATCATGCATGGACGTGTTTCCTGTATGGTTTTTCGTCGCCAATGACATTTAAATCATACGACCTAACCTATACGGAAGTCGTAGATGAAGAAAACTTCTAAACCATTGAAGATTGATAAGGTCGGGCCTACATCCTACATTAATTATAATAGATTATTGAGCACCAAATTCCTCTCAAGACTCTAATTGAACCTTCCCGAAATGGGTGAAGTTCTTGGTGCTAGAAGGGTAATGGATTTATCCAAACGCGTTCAAAAGCTTAGTTAATCTTCGTTGATTAATTATTAATGATATACTCTTCAAGAGAGAACTTGAATTAGCATTAAAAAGCCTCATACAAGATATACAGTCTTCTGGAAGTGATTACCGTCCTCGAAACGACACTTTGAGACTTATTTTGGCGATTTCTAACATTCCTGCACGAGAAGAACGTTGTTTTATTTGTATTGAAACTTTTTTTTAGTTATATTCAATATTATAAAGTAAAAACTGTCTGAATCCGAGTTTTCTTCGACTCTTTTTGTATTTGGGATTGCAGGAACTCGAATTTGTGAAACCAGCCAGGTAACATCAGATGATATTGATGATTCGGAAACGTTATTTATTGTGAAACTTGAGGAAACGAACAATGATTTGTAGTTACTTAAAAATATTATCGAATGCCCATACCAAAGGATCTGTTTTATTCATATTACAATGGAAAATGTATCAATCGATTTTCTTCAACTTGAAAATTCTAGCTCATATTCAGGACGTTAATTTCGAAGATCGTATGCTACAGTTTTAGTTGAATCAAAAGGAGATTTGATGACACTAATGAAACATGGCGAACAACGCTTCGGCGCCCTACCATTTTGTCATCATTCATTCGATCTATGTCTTCGTTCCAGTCTGTCTTTCTTCCCAATATCCATTCGTTTACGTTGTTTGTGTTTTTCCAGCGATCCTGCGAAAGATTTTGTTGTTGTTGTTCGTTGTTGTAGCGCTGTTTTTGTAGCTTGATACGATATTAACGATAAAAGAATCGTCGTCTAATTTATGAGTTCCTGTTTTGAGGGTTGCATATATTTTGTTTATGGAATTGTGATTATACCGTTTAGTTTATGCTATAAAACATAATGGAAATTATCCAGAATATATTTCGACATTATAAACCTTTTTATCATCTTATATCTTTACGTGTCATTTAATTTTTGATAAATAACTTTTATTAATCATAGTCATTTATATGAATACCATAGATAAATGAACCAGGAGTCAAAACATTCTCTTTCTGTTCGATGTGTCTGGTCTGGTTTCTTCTGTGTATTATGTTAATATGACAGTCTTGTAGATTCGAGATTTGGTCTCGATACCGATATATTTGATTCGGAAGATTGTATCGTTCAGGTAAGCTGAGGTACGTGTTGTTTTTGCCGCTTGGTTTCTTCGTTTTCACCGATAAAAGAATCGTCGTCTAATTTATGAGTTCCTGTTTTTAAGGTTGCATATATTTTGTTTGTCGAATTGTGATTATACCGTTTAGTTTATGCTATAAAACATAATATAATATAATATATTTCGACATTATAAATCTTTTTATCATCTTATATCTTTACCTGCCATTTAATTTTTGATAAATAACTTTTATTAATCATAAATATAGTCATTTATATGAATACCATAGATAAATGAACCAGGAGTCAAAAATCTGAGGTTCGTGCTGCTTTTGCCGCTTAGTTTCTTCGATATCATCGTATCCTGATATTTCATTTCCTGTTGTATAATTTCATCGTCTACAACCAACCAGTTTGCACCTGATATGTGTTATTAAGATGGTCATACATTTCGTTTTTGCTGCAGATATCTTCATTTTTAAACTTTTTACCGTTGTGTTGAATTTGAATAATAATCTCTGTAAATCATCTTCGTTTTCTGCCATCAGAATTGCATCATCTGCATAGCATAGGATCTTGATGTCTTTGTACCCCATTTTATACTTTTTCGGTAGTTATGCCATTGATTTTGACCTGTATTTTGTTTCTCTGGTAAATATTTTCGATGGTTTTTATGTTTTTACATGGGATTTGTCCGTTGTATAGAAGGTATACCACGTCCTCCAGTTGTATTGACCGCCGGTTTACTATCTATACTCGATGGATTTTTCCGTAATTTGTCGTATCTGTACAAGATCTTCCTGATCTGAATCATTGCTGTTTGTTCATCGCTCAATGTGGTGACTTCATTTATTTTGTTTGTCATGATTTTTGTTACTAGCTTCAATTTCGTTACGGTCCTGGTACAGCAAATATTAAGTACGTGAGGTCATTTATATGATAAACTGTTCTAGACACAGAAATATGTTGATAAACTTCTAGTACGTTATTATATGAGCGGGAAGTTGTAATTTATGAATAGAAAAAATGAAAAACAAAATCCAAAATCGGATACTATACGTAAACTGATATTGCATGTCATGTGACATACCGTGAAATTGAGGTTAGTTCCATTAACATACTTTTTGACAACAAAACACGTGGTCTCGAGATGGCGCTTCATCGCCAAAAGTCGAAGCGAATTGATCGTTGGTTTAAGAATTTCTGGTTTTAAAACTGATATACGAATAATCGTTTTTATTATATATTCTTCTTTGTTTATTGATATTAGTATATAAAATCGGGAATTATCTGGTTTCTGTCTTGATAAACCCAATTTAAATCAGCTCGACCGTATCTGTATAAGTTTAGCGTATAATTATACAGCATTCGCTAAAGCGAAAGCTTGTTCTTCTAATTACTATTGAATTATAATGGCGTCATTAAAGAGGGAAAGCTCGGTTCGAAAAACGAAGATAGAGTGTGTATATACAAAATTGAGTTAATTAGGAAATTCTAGATTAGCCACATAACTTTAATAGGAGCTTTCAATTGTCGAATAATTGTTTACCGTTTCTTAACCTCTTAGTTGGTTTAAATCCGAACTAACTAATGAATATTTATTTAATAAATAGTCTACTGTTGGTAACACTATGAAAGATACGTATATAGTAATATCCTTGTATTGAATAAGGAAAGAAATAAACGAAAAAACCTTCTTCTATTGACAGTTGATTTGTGTTTGTGATCTGTGATTAATTCTAATTGCACGTGTTGTTATTGTTGAAGTAGTCGCTAAAGTTGAAAAAATATATGTTGATCCGAAAATTATGGTTTATATTGAAAATAATTGATAGGAAAGTCAAAAAATTTCATTATTGGACAACAAACTACTTTTGACGTATAATATTTTAGGTTAAGTTTCTTTAATTGACAGTTGTCACTGCCTAATAACTTATTTGGCAAATAATTCGATTTACTTGAAGGTTTACTTGATTAGAAAGTGAAAAAATCCGTCCTAGATTAATTAGAGACACCTACTAATATCTCTTTACAAGTATTTTGTTTTGTAAGAAAGTTTTTGCAATCTACGTGAAATTAGGAATTAGGAATGTCAAATCAACCGTGGCATTCATATAATTAAACATTTTGTTGTGATATTTGAGTTGTTTGCAGATACTTTAAACATTCATTTTAGTCAAAAAAATGGAATTAAATTCGTGCGATGATTTTCTATAACTTTCGACATGGATTTAACCAACAGCAGTGTTCCGATCAACTCGCTTCGACTTTTGGTGATGAAATACCAACTCGATACTAAGAAATAAAAAAAAAAACAATTTTTGTGGGTTCCCAACTTAGACAGCTTTTTCAAGATTCGACGTTTATTGAACACCTAAAGTAAAAAGAAGAAAGTGCTTAGCTTGCATTCCAAAACGTGTGTAAAAACACCACAAAAGTGATGATGTTTCTTTAAGTACATTTCCTTCACTCGAACCTGGACGTTTCCATCGCTAAGATGGAGAAGAATCAAGAAGGAAATACTGGTACAGGTAGTGAAAACAGAAACGCGGAGCTTCCTCTAAAATGGTTGGTGATTGAAAAAAATGGTAGTTATATTTGGATTCAGGACGTCTTTTAAGTTAAGAATCACCGAGAATGATGCCGGTGTACACCCAATTAACCTGTTTATAACTTCGAAACAGCTGAAGGTTATTTTAAACTTTTGATGTCCCCTCGTTTTTGGTTCTAGAAAATCGAAAAATCATCCGATTTCGATGAAAGTTTTTACGGCGGATTTATGAAAAAAATATGGGAAATATCTCACCTGGGGATTTTATATAGTTTTATGACTTTAAATGTGATCAAAAACGCACTTCTTCGCATATAATCGTTCATAACTTTTTTACAAAACATCAAAGGCAGTTCATATATTTTTTTTGTTAATTTCTACGAAAGAACGAACATTTTGGAAAAAGAAATATTGAAAAATGTTTGTTTATTCATTAACAGTCAAAATTAGTAAGATACCATTTTTTTAATGGTGAAAATTTTTAATTTTTCAAAGTTAACTCTTAATATTGTACATTTGATTGCAATAAGTGATTTTAAGAATGTTTTTATTCATATAACTTTAATGAATACTTAATAAAAAATATACAAATGATTATATTTGAGAAAATTTTAATTTCAAGAGAAATTTTTATTATTTTTAATTGTAAAAACATGATAAATCAACATTTTCATATAAATTTTTGTTTCAATTTGTTCGTTCTCTTGTGTGAATTATGAAAAAAAATATTACAACTTCATTCGATTTTTTGGAAAAAAGTTATGAACAATTATACGTGAATTAGTGCATTTTCATGAACATTTAAAACCCTGAAACTAATATAAGTTTTAATTTTTTTTTATTTCCATAATATTTTCCGTTAATTCGCCGTAAAAACGAAGTTTTTACGGCGAAATCGGATGATTTTTCGATTTTTTAAAGCCAAAAAAACGAGGGGACTGCGAAAGTTAAAATGTTTTTTAATTTTAAACTAGACTACTTCAGTTTAAATTCCCCACTCAGAAATTATAATTTCCTACTGAATTCTTATAATTTCTTTCATTTAAAAACGAAAAAAATCAATTGAATGTGAACTTAGATTCTCGCGAATGAATAAAAGTTACTTCCAAGTCAAATAAATCTGTCATTAAGTGTACAGTGATTCATTACGTTAAACTGACTGTAAATTGTAAACGCAAATCACACACAGTCGTCCTTTGAAGTCGGGCACGTTTATTTTTAGTTACACATGTTCAATTCCAACACTTTGAAGTTTATTGACTGCGATGTAGACTGTTGATTATTGCGTTATTCATTATTTCAATCGCAATTTTTTTATCATTTACGCTTTACTCAATATTACGGTCCACTCAAATATTTTTTATAGTTTATTTGCGCATAATCACCATAAACTTTTCAAACACATTTTCTAACTTAATTTTTGCTATTTCATTTTGATAAATAATTAATTTACATTCATTCTTCTTAAACACATTTCAAAGAAACAAATTAAGCTTCGAGATATGGCAACACTGACGTGTATACGTCAAATCTGTCATTGTCATCATAAAGTTTGACATTTCTAATGGTGAACGTACTCAGAACGGGTCGTCATACGAGCGCTGTTTGACAGTTTAACTTTTGGTCAAAAAAAAAAGGAAATAAATTGTACGATTTGGTCGTCAAAAAGATTTATTCGCGTTGGATACCGGTTAATTTGAAAATCGCTCAAAAAAGCTCCGTATCGCCGTGCTTCAAAAGACGTTTATAAGATCATGACAAGCGACGAATCATGTTATCTATGGTTATGAAACCGAAATTAGTCAACAATGGACTGTATGGGTCTTTCAAGACGAAGCGAATCCAACCAAAACGGTCAAATCGGAATAATATACCAACGTTTGTTTGCCAGAAGAGTTTTTGTTTTCTTTCTTTCTTCGTTTCTTTACATTTTTGTTTCATCTTATTATTTTTATGTCTTCCTCTTTTTCTTCATTTCTCCTTGTTTATTTCTTTCTTCGTTTCTTTTTCCTTTTATTATTCTTCGCCTTTCTCTTATTGCTTCTCATTTTTCCATATTCTTTTGCTTCTTTCACTAATTCTCCCTTTCTCCGTGTTCTTTTCCTATTATTTTTTATGTCTTCCTCTTTTTCTTCATTTCTCCTTGTTTCTTTCTTTCTTCGTTTCTTTTTCCTTTTATTATTCTTCGCTTTTCTCTTATTGCTTGTCGTTTTTCCATATTCTTTTGCTTCTTTCACAAATTCTCCCTTTCTCCGTGTTCTTTTCCTATTATTTTTTATGTCTTCCTCTTTTTCTTCATTTCTCCTTGTTTATTTCTTTCTTCGTTTCTTTTTCCTTTTATTATTCTTCGCCTTTCTCTTATTGCTTGTCGTTTTTCCATATTCTTTTGCTTCTTTCACAAATTCTCCCTTTCTCCGTGTTCTTTTCCTATTATTTTTTATGTCTTCCTCTTTTTCTTCATTTCTCCTTGTTTATTTCTTTCTTCGTTTCTTTTTCCTTTTATTATTCTTCGCTTTTCTCTTATTGCTTGTCGTTTTTCCATATTCTTTAGCTTCTTTCACTAATTCTCCCTTTCTCCGTGTTCTTTTCCTATTATTTTTTATGTCTTCCTCTTTTTCTTCATTTCTCCTTGTTTATTTCTTTCTTCGTTTCTTTTTCCTTTTATTATTCTTCGCCTTTCTCTTATTGCTTCTCATTTTTCCATATTCTTTTGCTTCTTTCACAAATTCTCCCTTTCTCCGTGTTCTTTTCCTATTATTTTTTATGTCTTCCTCTTTTTCTTCATTTCTCCTTGTTTCTTTCTTTCTTCGTTTCTTTTTCCTTTTATTATTCTTCGCCTTTCTCTTATTGCTTCTCATTTTTCCATATTCTTTTGCTTCTTTCACAAATTCTCCCTTTCTCCGTGTTCTTTTCCTATTAGTTTTTATGTCTTCCTCTTTTTCTTCATTTCTCCTTGTTTATTTCTTTCTTCGTTTCTTTTTCCTCTTATTATTCTTCGCCTTTTTCTTATTGCTTCTCATATTTCCATTTCCTTTTGCTTCTTTCACAAATTCTCCCTTTTTCCGTGTTCTTTTCCTATTATTTTTTATGTCTTCCTCTTTTTCTTCATTTCTCCTTGTTTCTTTCTTCGTTTCTTTTTCCTTTTATTATTCTTCGCCTTTCTCTTATTGCTTGTCGTTTTTCCATATTCTTTTGCTTCTTTCACAAATTCTCCCTTTCTCCGTGTTCTTTTCCTATTATTTTTTATGTCTTCTTCTTTTTCTTCATTTCTCCTCGTTTCTTTCTTTCTTCGTTTCTTTTTCCTTTTATTATTCTTCGCCTTTCTCTTATTGCTTCTCATTTTTCCATATTCTTTAGCTTCTTTCACAAATTCTCCCTTTCTCCGTGTTATTTTCCTATTAGTTTTTATGTCTTCCTCTTTTTCTTCATTTCTCCTTGTTTATTTCTTTCTTCGTTTCTTTTTCCTCTTATTATTCTTCGCCTTTTTCTTATTGCTTCTCATATTTCCATTTCCTTTTGCTTCTTTCACAAATTCTCCCTTTTTCCGTGTTCTTTTCCTATTATTTTTTATGTCTTCCTCTTTTTCTTCATTTCTCCTTGTTTCTTTCTTCGTTTCTTTTTCCTTTTATTATTCTTCGCCTTTCTCTTATTGCTTGTCGTTTTTCCATATTCTTTTGCTTCTTTCACAAATTCTCCCTTTCTCCGTGTTCTTTTCCTATTATTTTTTATGTCTTCCTCTTTTTCTTCATTTCTCCTTGTTTATTTCTTTCTTCGTTTCTTTTTCCTCTTATTATTCTTCGCCTTTTTCTTATTGCTTTTCATTTTTCCATTTCCTTTTGCTTCTTTCACAAATTCTCCCTTTCTCCGTGTTCTTTTCCTATTATTTTTTGTTACGTCCTCCTTTTTTATCTTCGCCTTTTTCTTATTGTTTCTAATTGTTCCTTTCATCATCCCAGTTCTTTTTATTGTCTTCTTCTACGCCCCTTTAGAAACCGCCTCTTTTGTCTGCCTTTTTTATGGTTCCGATTTTAATTGACATTAGGTCAGGTATCTATCCATCATCTTAATTATTATTTTCCAAAATTCTACAACACAGCTTCTTTTATTTATCGTACACCTCTGGTAATAACAATAAACGTTTATTCAACGGAATTCATTAGGGTGTTCACTATAAACGTTTATCACATAAAATTTACAATTTTAGTGAATGTCAGCCGTATTTTCAGAATGTCTTTACCTCCGACATACACTTTATTTACTGATTATTTCCAAGATGTTTTAGATTTTTTGAAAAACCACCAGCGGGTGTACAATTATCCAAAAACGCGAATTCTAATTCAAGACTAGTTACGATATTTTCAAGATTTACCCAACAGTGATTTGAATAAATTACCGTTGAATCGAACGAAGGTAAGAAAATTTGTTTTAAAAATAATTTTTTCCAAATTTCCGTTAATTTAAGCAATTATACGAGGGCGGATCGGTTTGCTTTGATTCACAATAAAAGGGTCGCGAAGATTTTGTTATTTTTAGTTGATTTTCAAAAAACAAAATAGAAAAATAACAGATCATGACTAAAATCAACAATTTTTTTATTGTAAATGAATGTTTCAACTAACAAAGATCGCTTTGTATCGATCCTTTTGCCACTTTCTCGGCCAAAAAGTTTACCTTTTAAAGTTAGAAGAACGATTACCAGAAGATTTATTTTAATGAATGAGAGAGTAATAAAACCAGATGCAAAACTTAGTTAAAGTCAAAAGTTTTGGCCCATACCAAAATCCATTCACTAAATTTCAAAATAAAACATTTTTTTTCATCTCCGCTGTACAATCCTTGCTCAGAACCCAATGATTTCTTCTTATTTTCGCAGAACAAAAATAAATTGCGAGGTCGACGTTTTTCTACACTCGAAGAAGCATGTTTTGGAGGTACATCAATCGAAATGTTAAAAATGCTTTAGTTCAAACGTAGTGTTTTGATCTTAACTTAAATAGCAACCCTCGTATTGTTTAGATGGAAGACAATTATTATAAGGATATAAAATTAACTATAAAAAAAAGGTAATCAAAAACAGGATAGTGCGTGTAGTGATAACCTCGTTTCGTCTCCATTTCAAAAAATCTCGCACGAGAGTCTCGCAAAATTCTCGTAGTATAAAAACGATAAATATCAATTAATTATTTTAATAATCGCGTATGTTATTGACAAAAACCTGCTGTACTAGACAATGATAACAATCGAAGATGAATCCACGTATTAATTTTTGTATAATTTGCCTGGACTATTTATCCTCTGCGTTTCTGTGTTGTATTGATCGATAGCCCGCCTACGCTTTCTCCCTTTATTCGATCTCGTCATCAAGCTGTGCTTTCGCTTTATCAAGCATTTTCCTTCACACTCCTCTCGCATTATAAACGCACGTATATAAAGCGCTCATCATCATGACGATTCATATCTTTTATCGTTAGTGGACATTTTTCTTAACTGATTATTCAACCGCAATCGTGAATAACAGTGGGCGAGAAAACTAGAGATCGATATACAACTTCTTTAAATTTATATAGCAGAAGCACGGTTTTTATATCTCCCGAGAGGTTAAACGGCGATTTTGAAAGAAAAAAAATCGATTTCAATCTTCATATTTTGAGTTTTGGTAAAAACAAATGTCGGGGAATGTTTCAAAAAAAATTTTTTCGTAGATTAGAATGACTTTCATATGACAATATTTGGAATCTACATTTTTTTATGATCTTTTAATCTATTTTCTAAATATCGAGATGTCTGTCCTATATAAACAGCGTGAAAATCAACTTTTTTCTTTCAAGCCACACCGTATTGTCTCGAAAAATTACAAAATTCTACTTACCCCTTTTGCAAAATCATAAAGAATTTCGAAAATAACTCAGACTATAAAGTAAGTTAAAATTAATCTCTTTTGAAAGACAAAAAATCGATTTCAATCTTCATATTTTGAGTTTTAGTAAACAAATGTCGGGGAATGTTTCAAAAAAACATTTTTTCGTAGATTAGTGTGTCTTTCAATCGCAAATATGACGATATTTGGAATCTACATCTATTTATGATCTTTTAATCTATTTTCTAAATATCGAGATGTCTGTCCTACGTAAACAGCGTAAAAATCAACTTTTTTTCTTTTAAGCCACACCGTATTGACTCGAAAAATTACAAAATTCTACTTACCCCTTTTGCAAAATCATAAAGAATTTCGAAAATAACTCATACTATAAAGTAAGCTCAAATTAATTTCTTTTTAGAGAAAAAAAATATATTTCAATCTGAATATTTTGACTTTTAATAAACAAATGTCGGGGAATGTTTCAAAAAAACATTTTTTCGTAGATTAGTGTGTCTTTCAATCGCAAATATGACGATATTTGGAATCTACATCTATTTATGATCTTTTAATCTATTTTCTAAATATCGAGATGTCTGTCCTATGTAAACAGCGTAAAAATCAACTTTTTTTCTTTTAAGCACACCGTATTGACTTGAAAAATTACACAATTCTAGTTACACCTTTTGCAAAATCATAAAGAATTTCGAAAATAACTCAGACTATAAAATAAGTTGAAATTAATCTCTTTTTAGAGACAAAAAATCGATTTTAGTCTTTATTTTTTTAGTTTTAGTAAACAAATGTCGAGGAATGTTCAAAAAAACATATTTCCGTAAATTAGAATGACTTTTATATGACAATATTTAGAATCTACATCTATTTATCATCTTTTAATCTATTTTCTAAATATCGAGATGTCTGTCCTATGTAATTAAAGTAAAAAACATTACAAGGTACTTAGTGTCACCATATAATTTAAGTAATGTGAGAAATTTTTTATATTTCTCTTTTTTTTTGGTTGTAACTCATTTTATTAACTGTTTGCTTTAATGAAAAAAAAAAAGTTTCTATTGTTGAAAGTAATGAAAATGAACAATTTCACTTTGCTACGATTTCAGCTAAAACTAAAAAGAATTTAACGCCTTCAGTAGCGATTAATCCCTCCTCTGGCAGTGATAACAGGTTGTATTCGACGATGTATATATACTTTGGATCAGATTTTGGATCACATTCTGTTCCATTGCCGAATTCCAGTATGTCGTGAAGCTCAGGGAGCCTGCACCCGTTCTCGTAAACGTTTCCCCATCTTATTCCAAATGTATTCAATGGGATATAAATCTGGATTGCTTGCAGGCGAAATAAATTACATGATTTGAACGTCGTCTACTACTTAGTCCAATTTTTAAAAGTTAGTCCGTGTTGTTTCGGGTATTTTTATTTGCGTGTTGCCCTGATTATGGTAAATATTTACTGTAACGTCGATTTTCAAGCAGGAAAATCTTCTATTCTAGCCTTATAGCCTGTTCCAAAACAAAAAATGTTATTTCCTATTTATTTTTCAATTACTAATTCTTCAAAGGCCAACTTCTGGAATGTTAATCATAAAGATTATTCCTACTGAGATGGAACACCTCCACGTTTCTACTTCACAGCTCCTTCATCAGTTTAATTAAAAGCTTTCGTATCTTTCTTTGTGAAATCAGCAGTACAACAATACAGAGCTGGACTTATTCATTCCCAGGTGCTGTTTTCCATATTTGTAATTTTGCTCATTGAAATAGAAACGTGGTGAATTATGAACTTCCAAGCAATTTAAGTATAGCTCTTTAGATTATCACCAGGATATTGAAGGGAGCTTCTACTAGTCTTGGTTCAAAGAAAAACAGTTACCAGCACTACATCGAAACTGTAATTATGATAACGCCTCGTATAATTCGTAAAATTCCAAATAAATATTCTTCCGAGGCATACATGCAGAAGTTTCTACTCGAACAAGTTTTAGGAACAAAAATAATTGCCAAAGAATATACTATAGACAAGATTGGTCACACTGGAATTAATATGGTCGCTACAACAATTGGAGTGCCATAAATCACGTAAAAAGAGTTGGAAACATGTACCAGTTTCAAATTGACTTGTAGCTGATTAAAATTATTCGGAATGCGATGCTAGTGGGTAACTAGAATGTTGAAGCGTTGGTTCAGATCAAATAAACAATCGAAACGTTGGCATTTTGAAAAAACTGTTGGTCAAGATAATAATTTATATTTTTAAATATATTTCGAGCTGATTGAAAGTAAGGATGCTGAACGAACCGTGAATTTAGACCGAACAATAAACGCAGTGCAGTCTAGACGGCAATTTAAACTTCGAAAATCCTTTGAAGTAGAGATGCACACATCAATTCACGACGAGTATTTCATACTCATACGGCTCATTATTTGAATTAACAGGCCGTAAAATTTTATATACTAACTGATATATCTCGTTGTCTGTTTAATTAATTTTTATTCGAAATTTCTTACCACATAACATTGAAATCTAATATAATTCAATAGAATTAACTTTTATCTTTCGCGCCACACCGTATTGATTCGAAAATTACACAATTCTAGTTAACCCTTTTCAAAAATCATAAAGAATTTCGAAAATAACTCAGACTACAAAGTAAGCTCAAAGTAATTTCTTTTTAGAGACAAAAAAATCGATTTCAATCTTTATTTTTTCAGTTTTAGTAAACAAATGTCGGGAAATGGGACAAAAAAACATTTTTTCGTAGATTAGTGTGTCTTTCAATTGCAAATATGACGATATTTGGAATCTAAATCTATTTATGATCTTTTAATCTATTTTCTAAAAATCGAGATGTCTGTCCTATGTAAACAGCGTAAAAATCAACTTTTTTCTTTTAAGCCACACCGTATTGACTCAAAAAATTACAAAATTCTACTTACCCCTTTTGCAAAATCATAAAGAATTTCGAAAATAACTCAGACTATAAAATAAGTTGAAATTAATCTCTTTTGAAAGACAAAAAAAATCGATTTCAATCTTCATATTTTGAGTTTTAGTGAACAAATGTCGGGGAATGTTTCAAAAAAACATTTTTTTGGAGATTAGTGTGTCTTTCAATTGCAAATATGAAGATATTTGTAATCAACATCTATTTATGATCTTTTAATCTATTTTCTAAATATCGAGATGTCTGTCCTACGTAAACAGCGTAAAAATCAACTTTTTTCTTTCAAGCCACACCGTACTGACTCGAAAAATTACACAATTTTTGTTATCCTTTTTGCAAAATCAAAAAGAATTTCGTATATAACTCAAGACTATAAAGTAAGTTGAAATTAATATCTTTTGAAAGACAAAAAAAATCGATTTCAATCTTCATATTTTGAGTTTTAGTAAACAAATGTCGGGGAATGTTTCAAAAAAACATTTTTTCGTAGATTAGTGTGTCTTTCAATTGCAAATATGACGATATTTGGAATCTACATCTATTTATGATCTTTTAATCTATTTTCTAAATATCGAGATGTCTGTCCTATGTAAATAGCATAAAAATCAACTTTTTTCTTTTAAGCCACACCGTATTGACTCGAAAAATTACAAAATTCTACTTACCCCTTTTGCAAAATCATAAAGAATTTCGAAAATAACTCAGACTATAAAATAAGTTGAAATTAATCTCTTTTGAAAGACAAAAAAAATCGATTTCAATCTTCATATTTTGAGTTTTAGTGAACAAATGTCGGGGAATGTTTCAAAAAAACATTTTTTTGGAGATTAGTGTGTCTTTCAATTGCAAATATGAAGATATTTGTAATCAACATCTATTTATGATCTTTTAATCTATTTTCTAAATATCGAGATGTCTGTCCTACGTAAACAGCGTAAAAATCAACTTTTTTCTTTCAAGCCACACCGTACTGACTCGAAAAATTACACAATTTTTGTTATCCTTTTTGCAAAATCAAAAAGAATTTCGTATTTAACTCAAGACTATAAAGTAAGTTGAAATTAATATCTTTTGAAAGACAAAAAAAATCGATTTCAATCTTCATATTTTGAGTTTTAGTAAACAAATGTCGGGGAATGTTTCAAAAAAACATTTTTTCGTAGATTAGTGTGTCTTTCAATTGCAAATATGACGATATTTGGAATCTACATCTATTTATGATCTTTTAATCTATTTTCTAAATATCGAGATGTCTGTCCTATGTAAATAGCATAAAAATCAACTTTTTTCTTTTAAGCCACACCGTATTGACTCGAAAAATTACAAAATTCTACTTACCCCTTTTGCAAAATCATAAAGAATTTCGAAAATAACTCAGACTATAAAATAAGTTGAAATTAATCTCTTTTGAAAGACAAAAAAAATCGATTTCAATCTTCATATTTTGAGTTTTAGTGAACAAATGTCGGGGAATGTTTCAAAAAAACATTTTTTCGTAGATTAGTGTGTCTTTCAATCGCAAATATGAAGATATTTGTAATCAACATCTATTTATGATCTTTTAATCTATTTTCTAAATATCGAGATGTCTGTCCTACGTAAACAGCGTAAAAATCAACTTTTTTCTTTTAAGCCACACCGTATTGACTCGAAAAATTACAAAATTCTACTTACCCCTTTTGCAAAATCATAAAGAATTTCGAAAATAACTCAGACTATAAAGTACATTGAAATTAATCTCTTTTTGGAGACAAAAAATATATTTCAATCTGAATATTTTGAGTTTTAATAAACAAATGTCGGGGAATGTTTCAAAAAAACATTTTTTCGTAGATTAGTGTGTCTTTCAATTGCAAATATGACGATATTTGGAATCAACATCTATTTATGATCTTTTAATCTATTTTCCAAATATCGAGATGTCTGTCCTATGTAAACAGCGTAAAAATCAACCTTTTTCTTTCAAACTCGAAAAATTATAAAATTCTAGTTGCCCCTTTTGCAAAATCATAAAGAATTTCGAAAATAACTCAGACTATAAAGTACATTGAAATTAATCTCTTTTTGGAGACAAAAAATCGATTTCAATCTTTATTTTTTCAGTTTTAGTAAACAAATGTCGGGGAATGTTTCAAAAAAACATTTTTTCGTAGATTAGTGTGTCTTTCAATCGCAAATATGACGATATTTGGAATCTACATCTATTTATGATCTTTTAATCTATTTTCTAAATATCGAGATGTCTGTCCTATGTGAATAGCGTAAAAATCAACTTTTTTCTTTCAAACTCGAAAAATTATAAAATTCTAGTTGCCCCTTTTGCAAAATCATAAAGAATTTCGAAAATAGCTCAGACTATAAAGTAAGCTCAAAATAATTTCTTTTTAGAGACAAAAAAATCGATTTCAATATAAATATTTTGACTTTTAATAAACAGAAGCTGGAGAATGTTTCAAAAAAAACATTTTTTCGTAGATTAGAGTGACTTTTATATGACATTATTTAGAAACTATATCTATTTGTGATCTTTTAATCTATTTTCTAAATATCGAGATGTCTGTCCTCTGTAAATAGCGCAAAGATCAAGTTTTTTCTTTCAATCTCGAAAAATTATAAAATTCTACTTACCCCTTTTGTAAAATCATAAAGAATTTCGAAAATGAAATGAAATTAAAATTAGTTAATATGAATCACTATCAAGTGGGCTCAAAAATTAATAGACTGACACATAGATGGAGCTACTAGTAAACAATCTACAAGATTTTTAGTAAGTACCTTCAAAAGACATGTATATAAATTTGCCAGCCAAAGAGTTTGTCACTGATTAAAATCATGAAATATGAAGAAAGGAAATCATATCTTAAATTAATATTTGGTTATAGGAAAGATCTATTCAAATCGATGATCCTTAACATTATTTTGGAACGCGCCTGGTATAATATTCATCACAAGGGAATAGCGACTATTACATAAAGTGTTTGAAGAACGAAATCGCCGTAAAACGCGCCCATTTGAAGAAGACGAAAGTGCTGTTTCATCAAGATAACGAACCTTGTCCGAACGATAGTAAACTAATAAGAATTACATATCAAATTGCTTCCGCATCCTACGTATTATCCAGATCCTGCACCCGTCGACTTTTTCCCATTCGCGCGGATCCTCCCTGGATAGAAATTTTGCATCGATGAAGATGAAGAAAAACATAGGATTTGATGTTGTAGATTTGAAATCAAATACCAAAGACATTTAGGCAAAAAAATAAGCGCGTGGTACGAAATAGCTCGATCCAAGATCTAGCGAAGCAGAAAAAGGTATAAACACTTCGTATAAATTGATAGATAGTATCAATTTGTCCAGAAGTCAATGCGAAAAGACCCAAATCAAAAAACTATGATGGTCATACTACCATAATAAGAAATCTTATTATCGCAACGTGAAAAAACCACTACGAATTACGCGAAAACTAAGTAATATCTTGAGCAAAAGCGAATATATTTGATTAAATTTTATAAATTTTGAAAGAGAAAAGCTTACAGATATCTACTCCAGAATAGTACAGCCAGGATACAGCACGAAGGACAATTATATCAGCAAATCAAAATTGTAAAGACAGTGAGACAGAAATGAGGGCAAAAAGACTTTGGAAGAAGCATTTTCAACCATTATTTCAAGATCAAAATGGGACAAAAACTTGGAAATATAATACAAATGACGTTTCAGAAAATTGATTCGAGTTTTTGGCGTAAGAAGGTGAACATAACATAACTGAATAAGAAATAGACGTAATGAATATAAAGCGAAATTGGACATGGAGAAGAACTATTAAGAACGAACTTAAAGACTATAGAAATAGCCAAAAACAGAAGGAAATGGAAATATACATGATTATGATGATATAACAAACAAATAAACTAAATATAAGTAGAAATACGTAAAATAATTAATTATTTTTATTGACACGTCGTACGAACAACCAATAGAAACCCACATCTCATTCAAACCAGCTAAAATGGCCAAATAAGACGGTTCCGTAGTCGCGAATTCGCATCCCTATCTTCATTATCATTTATTTCGTTCTCCCTCGATTTATACGAAGCCGTCAATCCCTGGTTTTCAAATTACTATCGGAGGTTCACTTGATAAAAAGTTTACGGCGGTCATTTTGATGTATCCAAATCCAAAAGTTTTCTTTTTGAACATTGTTTTGAGTTAAATGAACTTTGTTATTTTTGTTATATTTGTTTTAAATCGTCTATCTCAAAACTTAAGTAGCAACCCACTAGGAATACTAAGTTAGTGAGTTAATCCACGTTTTTTGCATGTTTTACCTCTTCCAGATCATCTGTTACTTGTCTTTTCCATTGGCATTTAGTCCTCTTCTTTTCTATCCATTGTATTCGTTGCGATTATATAAATCCGATTCAATTTTCTTGTTTTTCGAAAGTGTTGAATATTTCGTCATCTGCTTTACATATATCTTTACATATATCATATTTAATTCCAAATACATTTATTTAAAAAAAAAATATTTTTCCTTGATACGTGAAACTTTGATATATTCCAATCGTGTCATTTGATATCTGTAGATATCTGTAATATCGATAACAACAAACAAAGACGTAGTCGTTTGACCGAACGGGCCCTCCTGTTCGCTTGAGTGACGGTTCGTATCGGGGGGAGGTCATAAAGAATCCGAAATGGACGTCTGGCTTTTTTCCCCCTTCGCTCTCTCCACATTGAAACGAGACTAAATAAAAATCAAATCATATATATACGAGGATCGTGTAATAATTAAAAACATCCGTTAAATTAAATAGTTTATTTATAATAAAAGTGGAAAGATGAAAAATATAAAAAATCAATTAAGTAAATGAAAAATCGTCATTAAAATTTATTATAACGTATGTCCCGATGGTTTTTTTTGTTATTTTTATTTTTTTATCAAAACTTTAACCTCGTCTTTAGAAATTAATATTCAGATACTTGTTTTGTTTGATTTTGAGGTGAATATAAAAAAAATGAATTCATAAGTTGAATAAACTGAAGAAAAAGATAAACGTGATGATTACAAAGCAGTAATGGAGATGGATACGTGATGTGTCAAAAAGAAAAACATTTAATTATATTAAAAGAAAAAGAGACTGCAGAAATAACCAAAAACAGAAGGAAATGATGAAATACATGACGATGATGATATAACAAACAAAACCAAAAGATAATAAACTTTTTTCAATTCATATTATACAGTAGAAATTTCAAAATTTGGTTAGAGACGCAAGCGGATCGTGGCTGCAATGAAATAGTTTTTAGTCTGTTACATTAAAACCTGAACACACTTTGTCTGATCAAGACAAGACAACTCTTATCTACGTTTTGGAAAATTTTATATCCGTGGGAGTTCTACGAGATTTTAGAAAACCATGGAACCAAGATTATAATATTGTAAAGAAACTTGGGGTCTTAATGTATCAGAAAAAAAGGAATACTGTGATTTGTAAATCACTGTGGATCGTGCTTTGGGAAAAACCCTGAGCCTCTTGTTATTATCTTAGTTTTGGCAACCTACTTTCAAAATCATGGTGCTAAATTTGGTTAACAATGAAAAGGAATGCAGAATCTCATATAAATCTTCAAAGAAACCTCCAGGTTTTAGAGCCCTACTGCGAAAAGTTTAAGTAAATCCCAGTAAAACTTAAATAGTGGTTTTCCTAATACATGATTTTCATATTGGTTGGGCTAATGTCTGTGTGTTATTTACAAAATGACCGCAAAAAAAATACTAAACAATATGGCATCTTCAAACATATGATTTATAGGTTATGTACAAGCAACTGTCGCCATCCCTAGGTCAGGCCAGGTACTTTTGGGATCATCCTCGTACTGTAAAAATGTGGCAACTTTTTTGACATCTTTCGTCGACGAGAAAGAATTTGATTTGCACTTTTGTGAATTAACATTCCGACATCGGTAATTATTACCTTGAGTAGACGTAAAATTGATGGTCGTCATTAATTTTATGTCAAGAAGGACTGAAATCCTGCACGTGATTGGCTCTCGGCCAGGACTCGTTCAATGTATAATTTCGCAGTTATTTTTAACGTGAAATATATGAAAGGAATGTTCATAAAATTTGTTTCATATACGAGGTATATGTGCTAATTAGCCTCGTTTCTTCAAACCTTTATATTTTCACTTCATTTTTGTTATTAATTCTAATCTTTTCAAATTTATCTACAGCTTTCTTCCTCTTCCTTTGTTCCTCCCTGTTCCCGGTCCAGCCCTGACGTTCCTCATTTATTACGAAAATAACTTTATCTGACCCACCAGAAGCCTTTACTTTTTCAACTATTTTTGCTATTTATGTCCTTGATATAAAGCAGTTTTCTTTATGAAACGATTTGTTTCCAAAACTTCACCGAGTGCTTCTTAAATTATCGATTTTTTTTGGTTTTTTTCGTTTCTTTTTGACTAGAATATTCACTAATACTTTATTTAAAACATACAAATAAAAAGTTATGAAAATTCAGCCCATTCACCCGCCTCTTTCATAACATAAAATATCAACGATAACAAAACTTGTGTAACTTAATTTTTACGCAGCTGCAAGGTCAAATATATGCACAAACTGTATCTATAATCCATTTACCTATATTACCTTTCAATTAAATATCAAAAGATAAGTTAAATGAAGTAAAATACGTCAAAAACTTTGACTTAATATGTCGGCGCGCGTTGGTATGACACTGTCAAATATTTGTAGGTGACGTTTAATCAGTGTTGCCACTTAAAAATAAAATAACCAAAATAATCGGACTCTTTGAAAACCTGGCGTAACTTGTATAATATCACATCGTTCCAATATTCCAAACCTGCGATGAAAAACTACTGTTATTGTACGTCTTTTTATTATATGTCATTCATTTGAAACGTTACTAATAATAATTTTTTTTTCACTCAAATATGTCGAACTATGTTCCTCAAAAAGTATTTTTGATGAAGAAAAATACTGCCGAAAGTCATCGTTTTTTGGTGGAAGTTTATGGTGAACATACTTTAGTTGAGCGAACGTGCCAAAAGTAATTTGTACGATTTAAAAGTAGTGATTTTGGTTTGGAAGGCGATGAACGTCCTGGGCAACCAAAAAAGTTTGAAGATGAAGAACTGGAAGAATTACTCGATGAAGATTGATGCCAAACACAAGAAGAATTCGTAAAATCTTTGGGTGTTACTCCAGCAGCCATTTCAAAACGTTTAAAAGCAGCTGGATATATTCAAAAGCAAGGAAATTGGGTTCCACGTGAACTCAAGTCGAAAGACGTCGGTTTTACTGCTGAAACACCACAAAAGGAAGTCATTTTTGCATCGAATCGTTACAGGTGATGGAAAATGGATTCAATTCGACAACCCCAAGCGTAAAAAATCATATATGAAACCCGGCCAACCAGCCAATTCAACGACAAAGCTGAATATCCATGGCGCGAAGGTAATGGTGGGATCAGAAGGGTGTGTTATATTATGAGTTGCTAAATCCGGGTGAAACCATCAATGGAGAATGCAATTAATCCGTTTGGAGAAAGCAATAGTCGATAAACGCCCCGAATATGCGACCAGACACGAGGCAATAATTTTCCGTTATGACAACGCTCGGCCCCACGTTGCTATTCCGGTTAAGAACTATTTGGAAAACAGTGGATGTGAAGTTTTACCTCACCCGTTATATAGCCCAGACCTTGCTCCTTCTGACTACCATTTGATCCGGTCGATGCAGAACTGGAACTGGAACTGGAAAACGGTTAAGATATCAAAAATTGGCTTGATTCATTCTTGGCTGCCAGTCTTTTGGAATGGGATCCACAAATTACCAGAAAGATGGGAAAAGGTCATAGCTTCAGATGGGCAATACTTTGAATAATGTTTTTCTTAAACAAAAGTTCAAATTTAAAAAAAAAACGCACAAATTAAGTTATAGACCGTATATTTCAAAATTAGATTTTATTTGTTTTACTATTCTTCGTCCTGGCTTTAGTTGGTCCAATCTAAAACATTGAAGGTTGTCTAGGTCCGATGTTTTAGCTTCTTCTTCGGTCTAATAGTGTTTCTTCAAGAGTATTGTAATCCAACTCTAGCACAGCTAATTGCTTCAAAAACCTGCTGGTTTAGTCTATGAATGAATTGTCCATATCTACATTATACACCTGAGTCTATAAAATTTAAGCTGCATTAAACAGATTTCACACCCTAGCAGATCTCCTTTTTTTTGGGATTGTTATTATTAAATTTATCCAGGGCCCCCGTAACGAATACTGACAAAAAAGGATTTTGGCGTCCATTAAGACATTTTGAATTATGTTTTTTATTAATTTAAATGCTTGAAATAGAGCAAATAACTGAAGTATTACCATAAACTACCGATACAGACAATACCAAAAAAAATATTAGTCAAATGCTTACGTTGGGAGGGATAGGGATTAAATTATTAAAGATCCTTGTAACTTAATTGGTTTTAATTTCTTCTTGACAGTAACGGTGGAAAATCTTCTTCATTTTCGCTCGTACAAGAGTTTTTTGATATGATTGATCAGATCTTATATTGCTGGAAGCAACTTTTTAGTTTTACATACTTTAATATTTATTGTAGCACTCTGTATATGTTCGTTCATAATATTTATATGAAATAACACGTCATTTCAAATGATAATTACATAAATAAATTTTGTACATAAGTTAAGAGGAAACTCGCTACGTCTGCAACAATGTGAAAGGAATTATTTACAGCTACATCCCTCCTTTTTGTGGATGACGATGATTAGAAAAGTAGCATCTGATACCTTAGAAGCGTCATTCACTGTTAAGTTCAGAGTTTAAGCCGGAGAAGGTACAAAAAGGGCTCTGGATTCGCATCAATATCGCGTTTTTAAAGCCCAACAAAATTTTCCTTAATGTTTGTCTAATTATGCATTACTTTTTTAGCGCTCCAGGTATTATTCATGTCTGGATAGGTAAAATCAAGAAACTACCGCTTTTATTTTAAAATAAATTTTTGTTTTTTACAATTTTTTTTGGACCTTGGTCATAATAACTAAATACCTTAGATTATTTTACATAATTTCACACCACCTTGTATTTCGAAGTTTCTAACTATTAATTTAATAAATTAGAAATTTTCCTAACTTCGAGAACTTCTCAACAAGTAGATAGATCGAGATAATCCAAGAGGAAATGAATGAACTTTCCATTTTCCGAGCGAAACGTAAACAACTCGAATTTAGAGAATCGCGTATTTTCCAAGGCAGCGAGACGGAGTTGTTGCGGGAAAACTCCTCGGGGTGAAACTGGTAGTCGTCAAGGAAACCAACAAATTATCGCCCACCGCGTCGCGTGACTGAAAATCCCTTACCTATATGTGAAATTGCATTTTTCTTTTATCAAAAAGGTAGACTAGAAAATGAATTATTCAAATGTAATTTGAAATCAAATTATCGGTATTAAAAAATTTTATCGTGACGAATAAAAAATAGGAAGAATTTTGCGAGAAAGATTTGATGAAAAAAAAAACTCAATCCCACAATTTAAAAAGCAGATAGACAACAAAAATAAAAAAAATGCGTGTATTTTTGGCATTGAAGGTGATGGAATTTTTAATCAGATCAGAGGTGGATATTATTTAGCAAATATTCAAATTTTTTCTTTTAGTACGTGTTACTATGAATGGATCTCTCAGTTGAACTGTGAAAGTGCTTGCGAACCACACAAACGGATTTTAAAAAAAGAACGAAGGGAGTCGAAATTTTGTATTTTCAAAAATTGAATTCGCTATTACCTAGCGATTCGAACAAGGGGCAGAAGTTGTTAAAGCAGAAAGTTTTCTACATGTACAGACCATTAAAGGACACCATCAATATGTAGACCAAGAAACTTGATCACATTTGATATCGTACTACATCATTATCGAGTTTTGTTGTGAAACTTCTTTGTAGAATAGAACTGAAGAGTCAGACCAGGACTTAATGGTAATATGATCTTTTTCCATGGTACAATGTAAAGCTTTACCATTAATTTGTAAATCTGTGAAATTATTAATGAATTCTTGCAGTTGAAACTTCATAAAATCGACTGGCCTTCTACTTTATTACTAATTTTTCATTTTGTTTTGGTCTCATCTTTACATTATTTATTTATTCATAATCGTTTTGTCGTTATTTTTTTCATTTATTTCGTTAAATTCTTTTATTTTAGTACTCAGCATAACCGTGAAGGTATTGGAAAGAAATATTTGTTATAAAATGTCTTGATTCACATAGATTTCGAATAAAATCAAAATTTTACGTCTTATTTAGTTTCCTCTATAGTAAGTCCAAAATCTGTGCATAACTGCACTTTTTCATGAAAATATTTTCAATTTTCATTTCGACCTCTAGTGAATTTTACCCGCAAGCTTTGTTTCACGTGAAAATTTCCTTCTGTTTAATCGAGTACCAGTATTTTGAGCCATCTAATAATCCAGTTCTTGCTGTCTGCTCCTGTGGATTACGAGGGTTGCTGCTTAAGCTTTGTGATAGACAAATATTTATAATCCGATATTTGCTTTTCAAAATATTCTCCAAAGGTACCTCCGAAATATGTTATTTGAACGCTTCTTCACCTGTAGAAATAACGTTGACCTCATACATCTGCGTTAATAAGAAGAAATCACTAGGTGCTAAGCAAGGAATGTAAGGCGGTTGAACCATCAATTCGATGTTTCGAATATTCAAAAACGTTTTTGTTTGAAATGATGCGTGAGAGCTGGTATTGTCGTGATGGATACAGATACTATTAGTTTCCACACTTTTGGCAAACAAATCTTGGTCAACCCTTCAGAATTTACTGCTCTAGTTATTTAGAAAAACCAAGTGACTTTTGTTGGATTTGGCTCACCTCGAAAGACCCATACAGTCTATTGTTGTTTAGTTTCATATGTATAGATCAGAGGTGGGAACCTTTTTACCATTAGAGGCCACAGTATCGCAACAGTAGGTACTTCCGAAGCAGGAAAATAAACGGCGAACATGTTCTCGAAGGCATGGATATTCAACAGCGTTTTTCCAGATTTCTATGGGAACGTTTTTAGCGTTAAAAAGGGACTTGATGATACTATCTTCCCCTAAATCAGTTAATTCCATTTGTAGTTCTGCAGGAGCCTCGGATATATCTATTAAATGTGGTTCAAACGCCGGTTTCATAGCAGGAGTGTGCTCGTCAGAAAATCTATTAGTATATTCTTTATTTTCACAGTTCTGCTCATTTAACATTTTAGCTAGCTCCGGGAAAAGTTGTGCAGATATTTCCGATCGACAAAGCAATGTTTCGAACATTGTTTTCCTTGTTCTTGATAAAAGTTTAAAATTTGTCGTCGTAAAGACAAAACTTTTTTCAAAACCTGGACCTGTTGATAACCGGCGAACCTTGCAGTAGTATGGTAGGTCAACACTATACGTTTCCTCATCTAAAGAGAGAATCTGCCGAAATTCACGAAGACGCGAATATAGTTGACAATGGCAATGGTTCTATCCATAGTGTCTTGCAAAATGGTATCAATATCAATTTTTTCAAGTTTAAGTTTTCCTTTTTTAACAAAGCAACGAATCCTTCGTTTTTGCGCCATCGGTGCAGAAACTGACTAAATTGCTGACGTTGAATTGTAATATATTTCATACTTTTTTGAAGTTTTCGAAAATATCGGCTCCGCGAGTTCTTCCAATTAGTGTACCAAACGCAAGTAGTTCTTCGTAACATTAAAAATCTTTAGTTATAGCACGAATAAAATATAAAACTTGTGCCGAATCTGTTTTATCATTTCTTTCATCTAAAGCAATTGAAAAATAAACATCTTCATTTTGTATAATTGTATGAAGTTGCTCTGTTAAATTTTGCGCTAATTCGTGCAGTCGATCTGTTCCAGTTCTTCTTGAAAGAGGTAATTGTTTGTATTTGTCGACATTTCTTGGATCAAACATACTCACCGCTTCAACAATGTCACTAAATGGTTTGCCGCTGCAACTGCAGCGGAATTTTGATTTACAAAGGCACTAAAAGATGTCTGCTGATGATGCTTCTCATTTTTCAACTTTTGAAGTGCAGCTTTTCGTTATTCACCTTCTAAAGCGAAATATTTATGTTCTTTATGAGTCAAGTAGTGTTTATTTGCATTCAGTACTTAAAACTGTAATGCACAAAAAAACCTAATTACTAATTTTCTTCTCTTACTATTTGACATGATGGATAAAAAAGCGAATATTAAATAATATCTTTAACAAAGTGTATACTTTCTAGAAATACAATAAAACCGTGTAACTGTTAACTAGAGTTTGCTGAAGATCGCAACAGGGAAGCGTTGGGAAGAGAAGCCAAAGCAAGGTGTGACACTCAAATGGGAGATCTGAAACCGAGTTTTGTTCACTTCTTAGACAAGGTAGTTGGCGCTAATTTAAATTTTTTTGCAAAGACAATCAGCTGTCTAATGAATGGCTCTGTGTAATCGATGATTATGATGCAACCAATCAATATCGATGTAAACATATCGTTAGCTAACATGTGGCTGCTCCTAATGACAAATTTTGTAATTTTAATTTATTTTCAAATAAATATTACATAGAACTTCGTTCGTTTCTTTTAGATATGTAAATTTCCGGTAAAGTGAAAAATTATTTATTTGTATATAAAACCGACATTTCGGCAATACTCTGAAAAAAAGCATAATTGGTTTCTGAAATTCTCAAATCTCCGATTAAATAATTTTTCATTTACCTGAAAACTCTACAATTTTTTAATTCCCAATATTTCTCCTAAATAAAAAAAGAAAAAAATAAGAAAAAATAAAAAACACGCACAGATATAAACCGGCTTTTTTTCGTTTAGTTCATTCTTATTGCAGCTTGGGGGCGCTAAAAACTGTTTAAAAAATTAACATTGAGTGTCCAAGTTTGAAACGGATGTTCTGTGGGCCAGAACCTCGCTCACGCGTGTTAGAATCGGTCCGTGTCAGACAATATGACTATCTTTGGCGGGATTTTTCGTGCAACTGTCATGGCGTTGACGTAAATTAGGTGGCAAAGGACCGCACAAGAACCTCGCGGAGGCCGCAGGTTCCCCACCTATGGTATAGATCTTTGATTCGTTGCCTGTCACGATCTTATAAAAAAGCCGTGAGCAGCAGAGCTCCATCACGAAAGTCGAATTTTTCGTCGAATGAAGAATTTAACTAATACACAAACAAATCTTTCCATAAAATCTGTCTCTCGAAAGAAAATTCATAATTTCAATAGACCCGGTGGTCTCGAACCCTCTTGTTCAATTCCAATTGACAACAAAGAAATAATGACAAGAAATTTCGAAAATGGGAAGTAAAAAAAATCACCCTAGCAACGATCATACTCGTATTATTCATTAAATAGGAGGCGGTCCAGTTCAACAATCACAACGATCAAAATGATTTCGGGCGTTTTGTGCTAGAAGAACTGAAGAAGAAAACTCTGAACTTAAGAAAGACAATTCTTCAGCATCACCCCTACCTGCACGCGAAGCTCGAACCCTCTAGTTGAACTTTTTCTGGCCAAAAAATGAGAAAATATAACAAAAACGACCATAAAATGGAGAGGGTTGGTGATGGAAAGTTTCGACCTTAGACAGGAAATCATCTCGCAACTAATTGAACCTACATGTGAAATTTCATTTTTCAGTCGCTTTTCGTTTGACCTGCAGAGGTGAGCAAAGGTCAAAAACCACTTTTTTGCACTGCGATCCCTCGAAATATTCATTTGTTTTCAACCAAACTCTAATAACATCAATCCGCCGCCAAAAAAGCCATGTATGGTAATTTTGAACCGAATCGGACCCATAGCAATTGCTCGAGAGACGAAAATAAGAATTGTAGCTTAAACAGACCTTCGAAAAACTATCATAATCGTGTTCAGGAGGTCTCAAAACATGGGAAAAATTTTTCCTTGAAAAATTCGACTAAAAAGCATCGCGATTAAATTTTGACATTATCCGATATCCAATATGTACTAACAAATCTTTTTGACAGCCGATTGTTCAATAAATAATAATTGTATGCGAATGGAACTATCCTCAATCTCTTTATTGTTGTTTTCTGATACAACAAACGATTTTGGAACATTAGGGGAACGAGGGGCTAGTTGTAACAATTGTAACAGTTGTAACTCTGATTAAGCCGGGTAATGGACTGTGTTTTATTTATACAAAATTGATTATCGCGGATATCAAGTTGTTTCGCAGTTGTTGATTTATATAAATACACGAAACACTTGTTTAGTTAGTCAAAATACCTGGGGTATGTTGTAACACTTTTACTGAGCGAGTTGTAATTTGTTACTCATAAGTTCTATGATAAGAATTTATTTTATATCTGGATCATTTTATCAAGTTTATCGTCAAGAACCTGTCCTCCTATTAGTCGATTATCATCATTCACACGCAAACATCTCAGTGGTGAAAAACGCAAAAGAAAGTCACGTTTTCATAGTATCGTTTCCCCTCCACGGTTCACATAATCCGTTCAAGAATTACTTAAGCCTAATACAGACAGCGTGGATGCATAACAATCCAAGGAAAAACATGACCAAATTTAACATTCCTGGGATCGGTAAGGATTCTTTGCAATGAATCATTCTACGAGGCAAATTTTTTAAGTAAGTACCGTTTTGGAATTAAAAAAAGAAGTGCAAAGATATCGCAATTATTTTATTTCTACTGAATTTCCGTGTATATTGAGTCACTTGGCATAACGTGGCGCCAGTTTTTGAATACCCTCCTCATAAAATTCTGCCGACTGACTTCTTGTTAACCACCGTATATCACAACTGTTTTGACTTCGTTATCGTCTTGAAGACGCTGACCGCCCAGGTGATTCTTAAAGTGCAGAAACAAATGGTAGTCGCTAGGCGCCAGATCAGGGCTGTAGGGAGGATGATCTAGAGTTTCCCATTGAAAAGATTGTTCAATGTCTCACAATAAGACGCTGCATTGGTTGTCTCATTACGAGGCCGAAACTCCACCAGCAATACTCCTTTTTTGTTGTGTACATGATTATCTGGGCGGAAATTGTTCGCTTAAACTTCACTTTTTTGGGTGATGATGAATGTCGCCATTCCACTGATTGTTGTTTCTTCTTCTTCACAGATCTCACGATGAATATCGATCGGTTTTACGCACTAAGAAATCGTTTAACATCCCGTATTTCACAATCGGCGCACATAGGGAAAAATGGAAATCATTTGTGCCAAAATCGTAAATCTCAGGATCGGCTTGACTAAATAATTTGAAATTTTTACAGCAGATAGCTTATGTAATTAGGAATACGAGAAAAATAGTCCGATTACTTCGAGGTCATGTTTTGACCTTGAAAAAAATTGACAAAGTTCAACATTTTTTGAAAATTTTTGGTTTTTGCCCTGAAATTTGATCATTATGTTACTAAACCCATAAGTTATTTACATATTTGGAAAGCTGACGGAATGACAATTCTAAATCAATACTTGAAAATTTTTTTTTTATTTTCATATTCTACGCAATAATTGTCCAAACTTTACTTTGCAAAGTTGTTATATTTTTTGATATTAATTTGATTGAAATTCTGTTTAAAGTATCATGTGAAACATGATTTCGATGTATTTTTTGGCGCGGAACATGATGGCGCTATCAGTTTTACCACAGAACATACCTAAAAAGCGCTACATGTAAAAAAATACATTTGCATACATATAGTCAAAAACTAATGATAAAGCAGATAAATAATTGCACAAAACGTAAAGTATATAACATAATTTTCATGTTTTCAGTGATAAACCTATAGACAATCAAAACAGTGATACATTCAGCGACGCAGAACATTAATTAGGGTACAAAGTCGGTCGGATAATGTCGATCTGGGTGAAAAATTTCCATATTTGCTTCTTACATATTATTTTTGTATTGAAATAGATACATTACACATATTAAAATTTTTTAATGCAATAAATTGTTTCATAAAATTATATTAAAATAATCGTGTAATACATATTTTTAAGTATAAGGAACACCACATTGTATTTTATACAAAAATATATAGTAATTATAAAGTTTTCAGTGATATATATCTTAAAAATTGTATTAAAAATAATTTAATAGACGTTTTCTATGTACTTTGTCCGCTATCATTTTTATCATAGAATGTACCTAGAAAAAATAGAGCCGAAAAACCCTATGCAAATGTACTTTTTTACATTTAGCGCTTTTTAGGTATGATCTATGGTAAAACTGATCCCGCCATCATGTTCCGCGGGAAAAAATACATCGAAATCATGTTTCACATGTTATTTTAAACAAAATTTTGCCTCATAATATCAAAAAATATGACAACTTTGCAAAACCAAGTTTGGACAATTATTGCGTAGGATCTGAAAATTAAAAAAAAATTTTCAAGTATGGATTTAGAACCGTCATTCCGTCAGCTTTCCAAATATGTAAATAACTTATGGGTTTAGTAACATAATAATCAAATTTCATGGCAAAAACCAAAAATTTTCAAATAATGTTGCACTTTGTCAATTTTTTTCAAGGTCAAAACATGATCTCGAAGTAATTGAACTATTTTTCTCGTATTTCTAATTATATAAGCTATCTGCTGTAAAAATTTAAAATTCCTAAGTCAAGCCGATCCTGAAATTTACGATTTTATGTCCGACGGGACTCACGATTGTCGGAGGCATCTTAAACACTCAATAAACAACGTACACAATGTTCATAGTCAGACTGTAATGGCGTCAGTGCGTAGACAAGAGATGTAGGTAACCAGCGCGCATGTGCGGAACGCCGACCTTGGGGTTGCGGCGGCGGAATCGCAAAACGGTACTTACTTAAAAAATATGCCTCGTAATGTTATGAATGGTTTTAAAGCCACGGGCATATGGCCTTTAAATGCAGATATTTTTAAAGATTCAGATTTTGCTCCGTCTTATGTTACGGATCAGCCAAATTCTGCAAGCAAAGAATCTGAAACAGATATGAACATTGCTGCCTCCAGCTTGACAACAGATCTTCCTAATATAAATTGTAATCCAAAAACTTCAGCTTTACCTGGGGGTCGATTGAACTTTGAGCCGACGATATAAAATAAGGTCTTACCCGAAAGCGAAAATTGACTAACACGCCAGAGGAGAACGAGCTACAAAAAGAACACGAAGAAAAGTTAAATAAGACAAACAAAACACAAGAGACTAAGAAGGGTAAAGGTAAAGGCAAAATATCGATGGCAAAAGATGGAGAGGAAACAGATAAGAAGTAAAAAATAAAATTTTAAATTCTGATTCGGAATCTGAACACGAGGAATGGTTTTTCTTAGCTTGTGGAGAAACTTATGAAAATTCAAACGAGGAGTGGATAAAATGCATTATAAATGAGATTTGGGCACATGTGAAATGTGCGATAGGTAATAAGATCTAATTTGTTTGTCTCAATTGTGATTCTGATGAAGACTGATTGCATATCGTCAATCAAAATACTGATTATTTAAGAAATTGATTGATGTTATTACTGGCTGTGAGCCTAAAGTTCCTTTATACTCTAAGAAAAACCATGTTTTTGACAATATTTGATTATTGTCATATTAGATTAAGAATAAAACTTAAAATTCTAAGTTTGTTATAATGTTAAATAAATCAAAAGTCTGATTATTGAAGCGGTTAAGATTATAAATGGCTGTAAGCCTAAAATGCCTTAATATTCAAAGTAAATAAAGAACATGTTACATATTTTTTGTTTATTTTTGAATATTTTCTTTTAGATTAAAAATTAGACTTAAAATCTCTAAGCCTGTTTTAGCGTTTGTAAAATTTCTTATACTAAATATATAGAATAAATCTAAAATAAAATATAAAACTGGTTTTCAATTCCTAATGTTACAACTAGCCCCAATCACGAGGTAAGTTGTAACACTCGTCAGTTTTTTTCAAAGCCATTTCTACCAAAAATCGTTACAGGTTTGATCAAAAGTTTATTTGGGATCGATAGTTGAATACTTAGTTGTTAATTGGAATATTCATAAATACGAAACAAGTAAGCTTTCATAGCCAAGAAGCGACAAATTTATAAAACTAGCCCCCCGCTCCCCTACTTTTGGTTTAATCCAAGTCGAAAGTCATATAAAATCAAATGTTTCTAAACTAAAAACGTCAAACTTCATGTAATGTCAGATTTGACATATTGATATCAGTGTTGCCATATCTCGAAACTCGCAGCCCTCGTATTCAATGTGTCCATTAAGACTATTTGACTGAAGCTCTTTCATACCTATTCGTGTTATCGGCTTTTCTTTATCATAATATTTTTGAAGATATTATTGAAATCGATACTTCCTACTTGGGATTAATATTTTCATAAAAGCGTTCCGTGTATGGTAATGGTTACTCATCATTTAATGTCTCTCGTTCTACCTCTACTCGTTAATTAAATCAAAATGCATTATTCGCATCATTTGCCATTTTTAACAATTCAAAGTTCGACGTCATATCGATTCAATCGGAATATTGTTTTTTTCCTTTCTTCTAGCCGTTCGGATCCTCTTAAACAAGCTCCCATATTTTACTTTCTCTATATTTTATATTTTCTCTATGAATTATCCCTCCATTTAATGACAAGTGACGTTCAATCTCTTCTTTTTTTAATCTTATATTAGTCCTTAAGTTATAGAATCAACAGTTGCATCTTGATAACTGATGAAAGGTCCAAACTATTAAAAAAATATGGAAAAACGTTGTTTGTTTAAAACAAAACATAATTGCCTTAACTTCACAACACATGCTTTAGATTACAATCTACTTTTTCATAAATACAACTTCTTATTGAAATTTACATACGTCTCCGGGTTATTCTAGGTACTGCGATTTTAAAACAGAAATTACATGCTAAATAAGAACTATTTAAACAATAAAACGTATAAAAGTAAAAGGTAGACCATTGGAGGGTAATAAATCAACAAAGACCACCCAGGGGGACCCAACGTCGTCGACCATATCGTAAATTTTTGTCTCTCTTATTTTATCTTTCGAATATTGTTTGTTAGTGACTAAAACATTAAAGTCATTCATCTATAAACATTATATCGATGTTCTTGGTTTATTATTTAAACTAATTAATATTGTTTATACATTTTTTTTTCACTAAAAACCTTTTGATCAGCTACCACTGATCTGGGTCCTTGGGGAGCTAAGAAGCAACGAAATTATCAAACTTGAAGCTACTCTATCAGGAAAATTATCTAATTCCACGCATTCACTTTCTACGTACTTAAATCAGATCATTCAATAATTAATTTTAGTTAAATTGAAGTACTTAAAAATGTATTGCCAAATAGATTGATCGCTGGTCTATCAGAAGACTTGCAAATAATTGCATTGATTAACTTTTAGCGCTGCGTATGCAAGAAATTTCCAGGATTCCATCATTTAAACGAATTAAAGCTTCGGTTTAGAAAAACTATGTGCTAGGAAAGATTTGTCTTCGCAAAACAATATTTCGTCCCAGAAATCAAGATTAGCTATGGGAATACCAAGATTAGAAAATTTGATCGAAAAAGATGAAGCTCTGATCAATTATGACGCGGCCTGTAAAATAACAAGTCATGGGAAGCTATCTTAATCTTTCCAGTACTGAAATCAGACCGGAAATCGACCTAATTCGCTACTGATGGATGAACCAATACGATTTGTTTGAAATTTTAATTCTGTAGCTCTGTTTGGTAATAACATCGAAAAATCTCATCGTTTCTCCTTCTTTATTTCATTTAATATCACTATTAACATTATTCCTAATGCCCAAACCATATAGTTTTCGGCCACGTGTCCATATTAACTCAAGCTCTTCTAGGTAGTCCCGAATCTGCAACGGGAATCCTTGACTCGTAATTGCGTGTTTTCTGAACCGTCATTTTTTTTCTCTCTTACGCATATTAGACAAAACATCTTTATTTTCACTTTTTTTAATGCCCAAAAACTCTTCAGCAAACTTTTTGTATTACTACCAAGCAGCTTTTTTATTGACGGACTTTCGAACTGATCTTACGTATCTGTGGACTAATAAATATCTCATCTTTCAAGTTTTCCTTTTGCATGCATCACTATTCGTGTCTAATACCTTCACAAAGTTTCTTTTTTTTTCCCAGTTGTATAAAAGACGTAAAAATATGAATTTTGAATCTACCAATGACTAATGACTTACTTAACGATGCCCTGTTGTCCCATAAACAAGAGTATTTTATAAATCCACTTATTCTCCAAACAAAATTAGAAAAATCTCTTTCAAATTAATAATAATCTTAAAATCTGAGGTGAATTAAAAATCATTAACACTGTATACTATAAAATATGGTAATAATTTAAAAATAATTAATAATAAATCAAATTAATTTATTTAACCCCATAATGTCCGATTAGTTTTAAAATACATAAAAATGGATCGTCCATCGCCCATAATGGCAAACACAATAAACTTTACAACCATCATGGTGTTTCCTAATACGCTTAACGACTCGGTAAAATATATTTTATTGCTTCCATAAAAGATAATAAATTAACAATGCCGCCAACGCAACAGTTCTCTCGGATTCACCTCAGCTATAACGCTACAGAGAGGAAAGTCGATTTTTAAAGTCCCACACAATTTCCAAAAATAAATTCAGAAAACTTAGTACAAAACAATCCATATAACAAAATGGAATGCAGGCTCCCTATGCTGTGCATGTCGAGAATCGGAAACGCTCGGCTAAAATCGACTGACGTCAATAGCTTCACTGAGGCTCTATTGGCTAGGGGCGGAGCTTGTATCAGGCGGGTCGAAGAATTTCGAAGTAAAACAAGCTTGGCTAGTATACGTAAAAGTCTTAACGCGCCAACACGCTGTCGCCTAAACTGTTATTTCCACCTCAAAATTGATATATTTTAAAAATTTAAAACTGGTATCGTATTCGTATATGTTCAAAGTGTCTACAGTGAAAATTTCGTATGAATACGCGTACGAGAACTTTGTAAAAACGACTCCAAACTTCCAGAATATTTAACATACAATATATATCTCTATGTAGGCGAAGCGATGTTGTCGGATTGATACTATAGCCACGTTGCCGGTATCGTGGTGGCTTTTAACAATGTGTTACGGAGCGGCTGTGACAGTTGAATGCACAAGATAAAGGTAATGTGATTTTTTTTTAATGTCAACGTTCTGTTTTTATAGCAATCGACTTTTTATACAAGTAATTATATTTATCGTAATTATTTATGCATTATTTTGGTTATAATAGTAGGATAAGTTATATAAAAGCCGATTATTTTTTTAAAATAACCTTGAATAAAGAAATATGAAACTAGTTTCGCACGAAACGAAAGCAGGTCTGTTTCTATGAGAGGTTTTAAGGGTATGTGAGGGTAAAAACGGTTTGAACTAACCATATCGCATATTTATATAATATATAATAATATATATTATAAATAATAAAATGAGAAAAAATAAATTTGTGGTAATAGATTCAATAAAAAGTAGTGAACTACTTAATAAATAACTAATTGCTGCTAAAAGAACACACATCAACTTTATTTACTAATATATCATGTCACGATCGCATTGCTTCAAGATCGTCTACCTCTTTCTAACATTCGAGTCGATCCCAACCGCTTCTGCTGACTTGTTTTTTTTTTTATAATCGCGTGTATCTCACTTAAATTATACGTTGTTCTCTTGTTTTAACTCCGTCTCGCTCTTACCAAAAGACATCGCTTGTATGTTATCTCTATTTTGCCGCGGTTATTGGTAACGCAGTATATATTTATCTCTATCTCTTACCGCTTTTCGAATATTCCGTCTCTGTTTAATGAATATCCTTAGTTTCTGAAGCAGGGGCATGGGACTCGGAACATTTTTAGTGATGTGATGATGTTGGTGAATGCATTTCACTCGTGCTTTACGGTTTAGAGATCGCGTTCTCTTTGTCTAATCGCGAAGGGGTGAAAACTAAAAAATATCGTCAAGGGAATCGCTTCATGTTATGTCGACTGATGAATTCCAGTACGAGGGGACGTATTACGAGGGGATAGATAAATAATTTTATTCAAAAATGCTTTTGAATATGAAATAAATCAAGTGGATTGTTATAGAATTTATTATACAATATTTGTAGTAGTAGTATTTATAATTGTAAACTATAATTTAAAAAATAAATAAAATTTCTAATTTTTATTAAATTTAAAGGATTTTTGATCGTCTCTAACTTTGACTATTTTTTGCTCGCTTTTTTTAATTAAACATCGTTTTTTTTTCGATATTAATCTTATTTTTTCTACCAGGGGATTACAAGATGGATTTGGAAAGTATCTAATTCGAAATTTTCATTTTTTATTTAATTCAATTCCAAATAAAAGATTTCATCTGAATAAACATGAATGTTAGGTTATGTTAAGTAATGTCATAGAAGCATCGATTTATAATCAATTGATGATTGGTCATGATAATGATAATAACTAAATAATACGTTAACATAATAAATAAAAACAATGACCCCGAATTTAATGAGTAATTTCAAGGAAAATTCAACATGCCAATCATAATAATGAAAATATATTACTCGTAAAGGACAAAGAAATATATTGGGAATAAAGCAGTAATGAATTTATTTGGAAATGATGAATGAAAAAGGCTAATAAAAAGTCTAAAAATAATCATTTTTCAATTATCTCCACTTATATACCAATCATCAGAAATTGGATATATCCCACCAAATTTTTTTTAAAAAAATCAATAAATAATGTAATAGAATTTGTTTATTTTCCTATCCAATCAATTCTACAAAATCCCACCTTGACTATTTTCATTATATCTTACCCAGCTGATCTTCTTTCACAAAACCTGCGATCGTTAAGGCCCGTTCATAAACTTGACTTTTCGTGGTTGACGTTTGACGTTCGTAGAAAATTTTACGCCGTATTCATAAACTTGACGTTGCTGCTGTTAACATAAAAATTTTGTCGTGTTTGTGTATATATTCCTGGTATTATGTGTTTTTGTTTGTAATCCGGTATTTAAGGACGATACAATGGAAAATAACGAAGAGAAATACCCCCAACATTACGCTCTAACGTCATATGTCAAAATCACGTGACAAACGCAAATGGAAGTGTCTCTTTTATATAAGGAAAGTGAAGTTTATGAATCAGCGTAATACTGATTAGTTTTCTAGAAATTTTCAAAAGTATGTCATTAAAATAATGAATTTTGGGATGAAAAAAGTTTTTTAATCAATATACTCTTTTTTAAATAGAATATTTACCTTATAAGGTCTATTGTGTCCTAGTGACTGGATCTTACTACCTTTAGACGTCCCCCTTTTCTACAATTTCCAACTTCTAGACAATTTTCTGTGATCTCTAACAAAGCGAAACATCCAGCGTAAAGTATATTAGTTTCTCTCCATATGACGTATTTCTAGCTAGGGGGATTTTGATCATTTTTTTCGTATTTCAAGAGCTGCCTTTGGACCAATTGGTCCACCGATCTCCATTGATTATTCTATTCCATGATGCACATTCTCTTCAATTGTCAACACGAAGGGAAATTCAAGGATTTGACTTGGTGGAAAACCTTCTGGAGATCCAGCAAAAACAATTAGAACCGACAAGGTTTAGTCATTCGTTTTGATACCATCGATGCCAAATTTTCTTTCTCTTCAACATCATTTTTTGTTCCTCGAAGAGTTTTTCTACGTTTTCCTTTCCCAAATCTCTTCTTAGATCTTCAGCTGTTGGTTGTAGTTAATAAAAGAGATGAATATGCGTCATCTTATTCACCTATCCAAATGTTATAGTCTATTTTTGTATTTAACAGAGTAATAAAATGATGAAGCATCAGTAATCCATAGGCGTAGATATTTAAAATGGCCGTGTATTAGTTAGTAGTTGGAATCAAGTTTTATTACTCTTTCGTCCATAAAAATAGACTATAGATGACATTATATTGTTGATAATGAAGATAATTACATTATTAATAAAAAGTATAAGCTTGTTAAAAATTAATTACTGCCATTTTGATTTAATAGAAGGAAATTTCGATCCCTCTTTGTACATATTTCTAATTCGTTCACTTTATCATCAATCTACTTTATTTTTTACTTTATTTTCAAAAAAACCTCTCCAAAAATCGATTGTAGTTAAAAAAATTTATCTACTTTCGATATTAAGTGGACGATGATTTCTCTAAGTTCGTTTAAAACCAGAACGCGATAACGAGTGAAATCTGTTTGCACAAAACAAATCGTTTGATATGACACTAATCCAATCACTAAGTAGTATCATAGGCGTATCTTTAAGGTTTTTATTATAATCGAATTTCCATACGAAAAATTATAATTTGATTTATCCGGAAAGTTTTTACGTTCATTTACGAGGATGGTCCCAGAAGAACCTGACCTGACCTAGAGATGGCTTTAGTTCCTCTAAAAATAACAAATCAATAGAAAGTATATAATTTATACAACATATTTATCAAGTTTGAAGACACCACGTCGTTTAGTATTTGTTTGGCAGCCATCAATAGTGAACCTCAAAAATGTTGAAGAAAATCCACTGGATGATCGTCGACTGAAAGTTTACGAGCTAGCAGACATAGTAGGTATTTCGAAAAATGCTTATTAACTGAAAATTTGGACATGACAAAGCTGTGGGCAAGATGGATGCCGCGTTTGCTCAAAATGGAACAAAAACAGCGTCTGAAGATATTTCCACCGAGTGTGTGGAAATAAAACCAAATTTTTGGGCTGTTTAATAACCGTGGATGAAACGTGAGCCCATCACCTTACATCCAGAACAAAAGAACAATCAAAACAATAGACTGAAATGGGAGAAACAGCTCCAAAGAAGTTACATACCGTTCCATCTGCAGACAAGGTCATGGTGTTGGTTTTTTGGGATGCGAGTGTGATAATTTCCATTGAAAAAGGAAAATCTATCCATAATGAGTTTTATGCGAACGTTTCAGCAAAGGAATCGCACAAAACATGGCCGCATTTGGCTAGGAAGAAAGTTTTGAAATACACCAGCTCACACAATTAATGGTTATTTTGGAACCAACCTCGTAAGTGCTACCCTTACTTGTGTCAGATGTGTTTCTCTTTTTTTCATGTCTTTTCTTCAAAATTCTCTCCATTTTTTCAATCTCTTATAGCTTCTTCCTTCTATTCTCAGTAGTTTTATTGATTTCGTTCATCCAAGTCCTTTCTTTTATTACCATACTTCTTCATAATGCATTATGCCGCACCTTGTCAAAGGCATAAGATATGTCAAAGAAAACTGCGTATTGTTCTATTGTTTTGAATACTTTGGAGAGACATAGCACAAAGTATGCAACCCCCTTTTGCTTTTGGAAACAATTCCAACAAAGAATCATCGTTTATTTGTACTTTCCTTTCCAATTATTGTAACTACTTTTTTCACAGCTTCGAGGAATGATAGGGATCGTTATGATACTAAATTGTCCTTTAATATTTTTTATAGCCTTCTTTTTTCAAAATCCCTTCAATTTTAACAAGGTCTCCAGTGTTAAAAACATCCCTTATTCATCATCTAACCTCCACCGTCCTTACGGTCGGAATGACACATTATTATTATTATTTTTGATGTCTAAAGACATTAAATCGGTCTAATAGATTGAAATAATGACCACAATTATTTATTGTACGTTTTTGAAGGTGGATTATACCGAGTGCATCTTATAAAACACTCACCATGACTGAAAATCCCACTTCGAATGCAGTTTTTTCCTTATTGCTTATCCAATGTTAAATGGAGACATTAATCGAATGAAATACCAGGAATTTTTTCATACTATCCGTAGATTTAGACAAGATTTATAAACTTTTTGTATCCTTTTGTAAATTTATTACGTGCGCCACTAGTTAGTCCCCTAGTTTGAAACGAGCGAGTGCGACAGGCATGAATTTTGTATATGCGAAAGAAGACAGCTGCGAAAATGTTAGTTGTCAAGTTAATAGAACGTGGTTTGAATCTGTCAATCTGTGTTAAAACTTTCTAGAAATAATGTTGTTGTTTTCTGGTATCAGAATCTTTTATTATTTATTCAAATTAAACTCATTATACTTTGCAAACATTATCATTTAATCAAAAATAATCATGACACAAATGCGCCGACTCCATGGGAACTTTTTGACACTTCTAATCCTCTACAAGGCCCAGAATATTTCATCTTTTTGATGTTTCTTCCAAATAAACGCACACTGTTAGCTAAAACCTCGCTAAAGATGAACACAACACGGTTCGCAGTTTGCCCTTTCGTTTCATGAGTCTTGTAGTGGATCCAGATTCAATCTACAATGAATCGACCCAAAAAATCCAACATCTTTGCTTAAACCTCGTCGATAATGTCCCTTTGAATGCGCTTCTGGTTCAAACTAGCCAATAGAAGCTTGAAGCATCCTTTTAACATACCCATAGCTCTTTCTATATCTCTAACCCAGTGTTTCCCAACCATTTTGTACTATGCCCTACCTGATCCCTTTTGGAATTCGTATGTCTTCCTTTTTTTAGAATAATTTGTTTAACTAAAATCAAAATCTTCCTTTACCCCTTCAACACTCGTCGTTAATCAACTGAAACGTTTATATTCAAAGTTTTATGGTAGTCAATGATGATGAAGAGTCTTCGTACGTCGTGAAGATGTTTCCATCGAGTGTTTGGCAATGTGGATGAATCATGGATGAAACGTGGGTCCATCACTTCACACCCGAAACAAAAAAACAATCAAAACAATAGATTGAAAAGGGAGAATCGGTTCCAAAGATGGCAAAGACCGTTCCATCTGCAGGTAATGTCATGGTTTGAGCAAAAACGGCCGCATTTGGCCAAGAAAACAGTGTTGTTTGATCACTAGCCAAAATCAATGAATTAAAGTTACCTATTCGCCAGATTTAGCCTCCTCGGATTATTTTCGGTTACCAGACTTGGCTCGCTGGTCAAATATTCTCCAACAATGAAGAGGTGATATCTGATGATGGTTATTTTGAGGAGCTGGAGCAGACATCGCTGGAAAACGTGTATGGAGATAAAAGGAGATGAAAAATAAATATATTTTGTTCCAAAATTTTTGTGTTTTCTTTTTTGGACCAGATATTTCTGGGACGATTTTCCCCTTTGAATTCGGAAACGTATTCTCGTATTGAAATTACTGTTAAAAATCTAAAAATAACAATTACTGTATACATTAAAAACCTTGACCACCCTCTGGTTTAAACCAATTTATAAAGATTAGAAAGGTCTTGGTAATTGTTGAGGTTTCTGAAAATTTATTTTTCGAAGGTCGCTATTCCTTTAACAATGCAATTTTTGACAAACACACCCATGTTGCGCTTTCTTTAAAATTAAACCGTTTGCTAACCAGACATAAATATTGTTAATTGCATCCCCAAACTTTTCAAGTTTCAACTGATTGTTTATCATAATTTTAAACAAACGTCAGAGTTTGTTCAATAAAATCATTTTTGAAATGATTTCATTTTCATTTAGATTATTGTTTTAAATTCTTTTAAAAATATCAAAATTATTAATCATTATAGCTCAGAAAGTTTTTTGTCCTGGAAACTTTCATCTTTCAAAATTAAATGTTTGGATTAGCATTATAAGTAACTATATTTTTTTTGGATTGGATGGAAAAATTTCAAAATACATCTCGGGTGCTGGAATTGCGATGATATATGGCGTTTCCACCCACTAAAAGATAGAAAAAAATGCTTTATTATCAAAAAATTGTTACAATTTGTAGATAAAACCTTGTAAAAACTAAAAAACAAACATAGAATTAACTAAATAAAGACACAAATATAAATAAAATCTTCACTATTGGCAAATGATTGTGCATTTTTTGCATTGTATAGTATTGAGCCCTTAACTAATTCAGAACGTGGAGTGGATAGCTGTGCAATGATCTTTATAAAATTGGAGAAGCGTGCTTACGAATTAGACAAAAGATCGCATCACACGTAGTCTAGATGGAAAGGGCATATCGGAGATGCGACTCAAGAGTCGACGGTTCCTTCAAGAGAAACTAGTATCGTCTGCAAACAAAACGAGCATTGAGGCACTCCACATACTGTTGGCTTGCAAGAAGACATCGTTGTATCAACCCTTACAAACTGATTTCTGTCGGTAAGCTATGACTTGACTTTGTCAGGGTTTCGAAGCCTGGTTCGACAAAATTTCGTTATAAATATTGTATCCCTGACACAAGTATTCATAAAAATTCAAATTCTCCAAGCCCATTGGTGTATAATTGAAAATGCCGTTTCCAAACTGGAACCACCAATTATTGATGAATCGAAGGAAGCTGTGAGAAGCTTTTTCTATATTTGTCAGTTCACCATATTTAAGCTATCTACGAGGTCTGGCTATTAAATAACGAAACTTGTTACGAACAAGGGTTTTATTATAAAAATCCTCTCGCCCCACACTTTTCCACACGTTTTTTCCATTGATCGAAGCAGTGCTGGAAGTCTTCTTTGGTTAGTGCCTTTAGGATCTCCGCCGTTTTTTGCTTTACCGCTTCCATCGACTCAAATCGTGTCCATTTCAAAGCAGATCTTTTTCGAACCTTTCAAGGACATCTGAATAGACCAGTTGTTGCAAGAGCTTTTGGTCAGGAGTAGTTTTCTTGGCACCAACTTTACATAGACTTTTGTCATGTGTAAAATTTTTCTAACCGTGTCTTTATCGGCGTTTACAACCTCGGCATTCATCCGGATGCTCATTCGACGATCTGCACACACAATTTGGTTGATTTTGGTCACTGTTTCCAGATTTAAAACAGTAACACGCCCACCAGATAGAGGATTGTCCCCATGGGCCTCTTGCAATAATTTATAGCACTCAGTCGGGGTTTTTTTTCCAATTCAACGAGAAATTTGAGATCGATACGTTGTTTTTCGTCACACATGGTGTGGACAAAACACGTTCTTTTCAAACCGCTCCTGCACATATACTATAATAGTGACTGAAACGTGTTTTGGGATTTGCATAGACAAGATATTTAGATACCCAACGCGTCTAGGGCGCCCTCTAGGCGCGCCGGCTCGTTATTTAATAACCAGACCTCGTATTTAGATATATATCCATATCTAGAGTATTCATACACGTTTTCTCTCCAAATTAATTAACAATTAATCATGTTCGAATTGTGCATCAACTATTGAAAATTAATTATAGAAAAGTTTCAATATCATTGTTGTACTGAATATGAATCTCCTGTGAAAAGGAAAAGACAAAAAGGCTATTAGAGAAGGCTTCCAGAACAAAAACAAGTCAATCATGGTCGCAATCGACATTGAAAAAGCCTTTAACTCCGTATGGATCAAGGGTTTAATATATAAATTGATATATAAACTCAAATCGCGCTGGAGATATCTACGATAGTGCATGGTTTGTTGTAAAGTTCCCAAATTTAATACCTCAATCATCACAATCAAATACGAAGTACAATCAACGTCAGGCATGTTGCCTTTTCAAAAATTACAACCTTGATCGATTTCTGAAACCCTGTTTTTCATCCGCTTTTCAGGGATAAGATTCTTGGAGTCATAACTATGTATCAGGGACAAAAGTCTTGTAAACTTATTAAATTTGTGGATAATGTCCGTACAACCTGATCTACGGATACAAGTAAATCATCAAAGGATCGGCCAAAAACCTGGTCTAAACTTTTAGATGACAGACTTTTAGATTAGTAGTTGTTAAGACATCCAGCTGGGACAAATTTCTAAAGAAGTTATCCTATGATAACGAAATGAAAAAATTAGCCACGAGAAATCTGTAATGTTTATTATTTTATTACAAAATTGATACTTTTATCAAACTGATATTTTGTTAAATAATTTTACTGTTTAGATTTCTTCAAGCTCTTCAGCAATAAAACAATGATTCACATTTTACAAAGTGTATATTCTGTCGATTGGTCGATATTCCACCCTACAATTTAATTGAAGGGGGAACACACTCTCGTGCGATTAGACGAAGGGATCGAAGGGCCACACCCACCTCTACCATCTTCCTACTATCCTGTTACCGAGCCCTTCCTAACCACGTGTATGCGACAAAAAACAAGGTCATAGAAAGGACGATTTGAATTTGGGGTTTTTGGGCGGAGTGCATGTACCAAACTTAAATCGACGTACACAGAATTTTAGTATATGGGATTGAGTGAAATGTATAGTTTTTCCGTTATCAAAAAAAAGTTAAAAAGCAGGTTTAAACTATGAATTTAATATGCAACATATTTTTGTTCAAAATTGATTTGTATTATTTCTGTATTATAATAATTTCCACCCTCCGAGAAGATGTGGTATACATCTCAAGTTGAAAGCAAACATCGACACGAACTTTTGAACCTCGCTATTTATGACCAAACGGAATTTACGAAAATCTGTATTGTTTGAAAGAATTGCTAGCCAAAAATCTTTAGTTAGGATTGGGACATAACTAGTTTCACTTTGAGAAATACTTTTTAGATGTAATTTTCTTTTTTACATTGTTTTAGCAAGTTTTACGTGAAGCTGTTTATACATACATACAAATTCTCATCTTTTTTAAGCTATTGAATCTTAATATTCAGAGACAAGTTTTTCTATCAATTTAAATGGAAATTCTTGCATTGTTATATGAATTTTTCGTATAAAATCTATGCATTCACCCTGTCGAGGTTCTAAAATATTTAAAACTATTTCATGAAGACTTCTATCTAACGGTTTCTAATCAAAACTATCTTATCTTTAAATTTCCATTATTGCCATCATAGAGTTTGACATTGACATTTGACACGTGTTGTCATACGAGTGTAATTAACATTCTCTCACCATTAGAGAAACGTCGAACGGTTAATTCGATGCACCAACATTTTGAACGGTCAAAACATCGAATACAGTCAATACAGTCCTTGTTTTACACCTAATGATTTCTTCTTATTACCGCAGATCAAAAATTGATTGTGATGTCAACGTTTTTTTACACCCGAAGAAGTGATAGATGCGTTCAAATCACGTGTTTTGGAGGTGTCTCAATACCTAAAGTACAAGTCTGAATTATGTTATTTTTTTTTATCTATGTTACTTCTTATTTGTTTTCTATTTAAAATTATATCTGAATGGTCACCCTAATTTCCCGTTAAAACAATACACACAGAGGTATCCTTAAATATCGAGTCCGCGTTGGTCAAGACACAAAATTACTTTAACTTATACTTTAAATTAACCCCGTATATTTATGATAATAAAAAATTAATTATTATCATCAGATTTGTAAACTGCCGTTACTGCTCGATCCGCCCCTGCGCGCAACTCGGGGCGGAGTACCCGACATGAGCCTAGGGAAGTAGTGGGAGAGAAAGGGAAAATACGCCCTAATGGCGAACGTTTAGGGCTGACTTTTCCTTACTAAAATGGTATGAATCGTACTATTCTAGGGCGAAAAGCGGAATGAGGCAAAGGAAACGAAATGTGCGGTATTAGCGTCCCTGCTGATGCGAAAGGCTAATTTTAGGGAAGCCCTAGGGTCGGAAATGAAAAGAGATTTTTAGATACGTTCGATTCCAAAAGGAAGTTAATGAGCAGATGTTTCGTACTACTTAAATAATTAGTTTCGCTTTGAAAAACAAAAATTTCTCAAATAACATCGAGATTTCTTCGATCTTTTCGTTTCATTTTGTACAATAATCCTACCATTAAAATCTCGTGGCATATCAGACACCATCAATCAGAAAGTGTCACTTGGGCACTTCCAACAAATAAATGCCACTTAAAACCAACAAAGCCATCGTTGATGTTGAAAATCCTTTTAATCAGAGCCGCATCGAGGAGTTTTTGAACGATTTAATATCTTGATAATGGGTACGATTACGCATAGATATAATCAAGTTCAATAATCAGCTCTGGGATTGAGTTTGGACCTCCGTCGTCGCCCAAGGAGGTTTTGGGTACGATCTAGTCTTGTTCTAAGGTCATTTAATATTTATTACTGAATGATGTAACGAGTTTATTTGATGTAGGATTCAAAAATTTTCACCAGATCTCGAACTGAATCATATTTGGTTGATAAAACACCCTTCCAACCTTCCCTTAACAAATTTAAAAGAAAAATTTCGTGTATTATTTTGAAATTTAATGAATGGGCAAAAACTTTTGGTTCATACTGCATAACTGTCATAATTTAGATCTATTGGTGAATTTCATCAAGGTTAATGAACTTATTTCCAAGCTTTTTTGTTTCATACTCAAGGTTACCAGATTTATTTCCACTGGATTTTTTCTTTGGAGGTATTTGAAGTCTATAAGTTGATAAGATATAATTGGAGCCTCATCTAGCGGCTCTAATTAGATAATGATAAGGATTCAAAATTCCCCAAGGTCATTTGTACATAAATTAGAATCCTGTCAAGCATCCGATTGTTTTCATTTTGTGACGACTACAGTAAATGAACTACTAAACCTGCTATCATATCTCAAAAAATATTCTTTACGTGGTATACGAAATTTTAAATAATTTAAAAAAAAAAGTTGAGTCCGGATCTGTCGTAATGGTTTCGGGACCAGGTGTTATTTTACCTGTAGATATAATTGATTCGGTAGTTGGTGTCATGCTTGGCTAGCTCGGCAGAGAACGATGGGCCCCTCCCAACTGAACGCCCACTTCCTACTGACCCCTGCTATTTTGCTTTTACTTTGTTGGTTCTCCGGATCATGTATGTTGTTTTTGATAATTTAACGCACTAAATACTATAATCGATTACGCATTACTAATAAAACGATAAAGATTAAATCGGAGCTCGATTTGATACCACGCGAATATCAACATACAAATTGTATCTTTTTAAAAATTATTTACCTTCTTATTTGACCATATTTTTCGAATTTTCAAAATCAGAAGTAATTTTTTTCCATCTAATATATCATTAAAATAGTTTTATTTTTATTTCATCGTCTTGGTGATTGTAGAATCTATTTTATAAATATTGAGATGTCTGTCCTATGTAACCATTTGAATGATTAAGATTAGTACAATAGATTATGATTTTTTTTACAGATTTCTTCACAATTAGACTCGTCATAATGGCTGAAATGGATAAAAAACGTGGTGGAAAAATTCTCGTTAGAGATTTGAATAGCGTCATTACTTGCAGGCTTTGCGAGGGTTATTTAATAGACGCAACATCTTTAACGGAATGCGATCACGTGTGTAAGTATATATATATATATATATATATAGTATGACCCAACTAAAATTGTTTGGTATTTGAACAAATCACAATCTATTTGTAACCATGTTCTAATATTTGATTAATTGGGTGTTCAATGTTCAGATCTTTATGAATTGTTTGATTTGAAACGTACTTAACATATAGAATGTTTTGGAATTGAAATATTTGGAGTATCTTCGTAATTGAAGGTCCATACGACAAAATCGATATGAGTTTAGTTTTGTAGATGAGAAATTCATTTATGAGACTAGACACAACTCTAAGAACAGGTTTTAAATATTATTGACGAAAATTTGCGAACTAGCAGATTGTTATTTGGACTGATTTACTAGCATTTTTGACGTTAATGTGTTGGAACCAAACTTCTGTAGAATATCATTACCAAAAGTTGCTATGAACGTATAGTTTGTAAAAAAACGTTGCCCCAAGATACTCACGATTGTATGGTATGGAAGTTTGAGTGGGTATCTCCAATTTTGACTTCAAAGCAGAGTTTCAGTTTATTTTCAGTTTAACGGAACCAGTTAATATCAAGAGAAATGAATTTAAAACATTTTACGTAAAATTTTTGTGTAATAATATACTTTGTTGCCCTTGATATTAGATTCATTTTGTATTTTTTCAATGGTTACGATTTTTTAATATTTGGATGCTTTGTGTTTGTTTAATTTCCGCATCCGTGAACACATAAAATTTGAGATATCTAAGGCAACGAAAACATTCCTTTTATAGTGGTTGTAAATTAAGTAACATAACTTTACGTTTTTAATCACAGTTTGCCGAGCTTGCATCCTCCGACATTTTGATAATACCAAAACCGGCTGTCCGACTTGCAACACTTTCTACAAGAAAAAATCACAAACTTGCTTCAGGTAAATTTATTTATCAAATTCTCGATTATTGAATTTTAATGATCTCCAATTATCAGGGCTGATCCCCAAACTCAAGCTTTGGTATACAAACTAGTCCCTTCTCTATTCGCCAAGGAATCTCAACGAAGAGAAGACTTCTACAGAAGCACCGGCGTCAGGGCGTCGAGTTCCTGCAGCGACGACAGCGTCATAGAAAGAGAAAGAGACATGATGAATGATCAGGAGGAGATTGTGAGTGATACGCATCATTATTATTTATACGGGGATCTGGAGCTTTTAAGCTCCGTTATATTATTTTTGAAGGGCAATTTATTTACTTCTAGGTACATTAGAGAGGGATGTAAAATGCGTGGATATTATTAATAAAAAATTTATTTCATAACGACCACGAAAAAAGTAAAAAAAATGCCTAAAAAGTAAAAATTTCAAGTTGAAAAATCGATTAGTTCTCGTAATAAACTTTGTATTTCTTCTAGCTTTGTATGTTTTTTTTGGTAAATCGTCTTGATTTCAAGTCTATTTTAATTGAAAATAAGTTTTAATAAACACGAAGTTTCGACGCATTCCGGACATCATCAAATTCTGAAAAACTAAAAGCTGTTTCATAAGGTGACGTAGTTGGAATTCTGACCATTTTTTGGATTAAAAATCAAATTCTTTCGATCGCCCTTTTACAAAATCTCGCTACAGCCACTCTCTTTGGACATTTCACGTATTTTGTGACCAAAAATCAAGATTCTAATACAGAAAATTATCTTGATGGACAATCTTACAGTAAATTTTTTTGCCGCTGCTAACATAAAGATATTTTCTTTGTGGAGTGTGACGTCTTCTCAATACACTGATTTTCAGTATATTTTGGGGGAGCCAACCTTTAAGTTGATGATCCTAATTTGTCTTTTCCACCAATCTATTCGACTGGACATCAATCCAAACTTTAATCCATCCACTTTTTGGAAGGTTTAAACGTGGAATTCCTTGGTCAGACCATGAATTTTTTCCCAAAAACTTTTGCTACATACTTTTAGAAAAGTTCATTATTTCATCTACGAAGATGGTCCCAGAAGTATCTGGCCCAGCAAAGAAAGCCTTTTTATAATAAGGTCAAACTCCTTAAAATAGCCATTAACCTCTTCATTATTGAAAGGAGTAATCTTCAAACTTGAATAATACGCTGTACAGATTGAGTACTTGGTAATAGAAGCACCTAACGCCATCTCTAGGTCAGGCCAGGTACTTATGGGACCGCACTCGTACTTCAATCGGTTCAAATTTTGCAAAATGGCTACTTTTTTATTTCAGATCTCGAAAGCGTTCGGTGGTAAAAACCAATTTCTTAGTCCCGAAGATCTAATTTCGTTATCTTTGGAATACTACCAGACACATTTGGACACCACAGATATAGAAGAACCCGCGATAAATTCCCCGTTTAATGGTACTATATCTAAGACGCAGGTCGTTAACGATATTAGTGATAGTGTAAATAAAATTAAAGACAGTGAAAGTTGTAAAAGTGATAAAGATTCTAATAAAAAAGACGAGAATGAAAACAATTGTGATAAAAGATTTTTACAGTGTCCAGCCGCTGTTTCTATGAAACATCTACAGAAATTCATAAGGATGAAATTCGGACTCACCGGGGACCATAGAGTAAGTAATAAATATTTTTTATTCATATCGGTATTTATATATTATAAAAATACATAAAGTCGATAAAAAATTCGAAAAAGGACAATCATAATCGAATTATTTGGGAAAAAAACATATATTTTGATAAATTACTTTTCAAATAGGACAAACAGCACGATATTTGGTGTAAAGATTAGGGGAACATCGAAATAGTTGATATTATCGAATTTTTTCTAAATTATTTAAGTTTATGAACAGATTTAAAAACAATCATAATCGAATTATTTGGGAAAAAAACATATATTTTGATAAATTAATGTTCAAATAGGACAAACAGCACGATACTTGGTGTAAAGATTACGGGAACATTGAAATAATTGATATTATCGAAGTTTTTGTACATTATTCAAGTTTATAAACAGATTTAAAAACAATTATAATTGAATTATTTAAAAAAAACCTATATTTTGATAAATTAATTCTGAAATAGGACAAACAGCACGATACTTGGTGTAAAGATTAAGGGAACATTGAAATAATTGATATTATCGAAGTTTTTGTAAATTATTCAAGTTTATAAACAGATTTAAAAACAATTATAATCGAATTATTTGAAAAAAAACTTATATTTTGATAAATTAATTCTCAAATAGGACAAACAGCACGATACTTGGTGTAAAGATTAAGGGAACATCGAAATAATTGATATTATCGAATTTTTTCTAAATTATTCAAGTTTATGAACAGATTTAAAAACAATTATAATTGAATTATTTAAAAAAAAACCTATATTTTGATAAATTAATTCTGAAATAGGACAAACAGCACGATACTTGGTGTAAAGATTAGGGGAACATCGAAATAATTGATATTATCGAAGTTTTTGTAAATTATTCAAGTTTATAAACAGATTTAAAAACAATTATAATTGAATTATTTAAAAAAAAACCTATATTTTGATAAATTAATTCTGAAATAGGACAAACAGCACGATACTTGGTGTAAAGATTAGGGGAACATCGAAATAATTGATATTATTGAAGTTTTTGTAAATTATTCAAGTTTATAAACAGATTTAAAAACAATTATAATTGAATTATTTAAAAAAAACCTATATTTTGATAAATTAATTCTGAAATAGGACAAACGGCACGATACTTGGTGTAAAGATTAGGGGAACATCGAAATAATTGATATTATTGAAGTTTTTGTAAATTATTCAAGTTTATAAACAGATTTAAAAACAATTATAATTGAATTATTTAAAAAAATACCTATATTTTGATAAATTAATTCTGAAATAGGACAAACAGCACGATACTTGGTGTAAAGATTAGGGGAACATCGAAATAATTGATATTATTGAAGTTTTTGTAAATTATTCAAGTTTATAAACAGATTTAAAAACAATTATAATTGAATTATTTAAAAAAAAAACCTATATTTTGATAAATTAATTCTGAAATAGGACAAACAGCACGATACTTGGTGTAAAGATTAGGGGAACATCGAAATAATTGATATTATCGAAGTTTTTGTAAATTATTCAAGTTTATAAACAGATTTAAAAACAATTATAATTGAATTATTTAAAAAAATACCTATATTTTGATAAATTAATTCTGAAATAGGACAAACGGCACGATACTTGGTGTAAAGATTAGGGGAACATCGAAATAATTGATATTATCGAAGTTTTTGTAAATTATTCAAGTTTATAAACAGATTTAAAAACAATTATAATTGAATTATTTAAAAAAAAAACCTATATTTTGATAAATTAATTCTGAAATAGGACAAACGGCACGATACTTGGTGTAAAGATTAGGGGAACATCGAAATAATTGATATTATCGAAGTTTTTGTAAATTATTCAAGTTTATAAACAGATTTAAAATCAATTATAATCGAATTATTTGAAAAAAAACTTATATTTTGATAAATTAATTTTCAAATAGGACAAACATCACGATATTTGGTATAAAGATTACGGCAACATGGAAATAATTGATATTATCGACGTTTTTGTAAATTATTCAAGCTTATAAACAGATTTAAAAACAATTATAATCGAATTATTTGAAAAAAAAACTTATATTTTGATAAATTAATTCTCAAATAGCACAAACAGCACGATACTTGGTGTAAAGATTACGGGAACATGGAAATAATTGATATTATCGAATTTTTTCTAAATTATTCAAGTTTATGAACAGATTTAAAAACAATTATAATCGAATTATTTGAAAAAAAAACTTATATTTTGATAAATTAATTTTCAAATAGGACAAACATCACGATATTTGGTATAAAGATTACGGCAACATGGAAATAATTGATATTATCGACGTTTTTGTAAATTATTCAAGCTTATAAACAGATTTAAAAACAATTATAATCGAATTATTTGAAAAAAAAACTTATATTTTGATAAATTAATTCTCAAATAGCACAAACAGCACGATACTTGGTGTAAAGATTACGGGAACATGGAAATAATTGATATTATCGAAGTTTTTGTAAATTATTCAAGTTTATAAACAGATTTAAAAACAATTATAATCGAATTATTTGAAAAAAAAACTTATATTTTGATAAATTAATTTTCAAATAGGACAAACATCACGATATTTGGTATAAAGATTACGGCAACATGGAAATAATTGATATTATCGACGTTTTTGTAAATTATTCAAGCTTATAAACAGATTTAAAAACAATTATAATCGAATTATTTGAAAAAAAAACTTATATTTTGATAAATTAATTTTCAAATAGGACAAACATCACGATATTTGGTATAAAGATTACGGCAACATGGAAATAATTGATATTATCGACGTTTTTGTAAATTATTCAAGCTTATAAACAGATTTAAAAACAATTATAATCGAATTATTTGAAAAAAAACTTATATTTCGATAAATTAATTTTCAAATAGGACAAACATCACGATATTTGGTATAAAGATTACGGCAACATCGAAATAATTGATATTATCGAAGTTTTTGTAAATTATTCAAGTTTATAAACAGATTTAAAAACAATTATAATCGAATTATTTGAAAAAAAACTTATATTTCGATAAATTAATTTTCAAATAGGACAAACATCACGATATTTGGTATAAAGATTACGGCAACATGGAAATAATTGATATTATCGAGGTTTTTGTAAATTATTCAAGCTTATAAACAGATTTAAAAACAATTATAATCGAATTATTTGAAAAAAAACTTATATTTTGATAAATTAATTCTCAAATAGCACAAACAGCACGATACTTGGTGTAAAGATTACGGGAACATCGAAATAATTGATATTATGGAAGTGTTTATAAATTATTCGAGTTTATAAAGAGATTTAACAAAAATTTAGTATTTTTTGTCCAAATTATTTAACGTAGTAGAACAACGATTGCCATTTGTCACTTTGAAGTCTTACTTTACGGTTATTGTGATTTCCTCACTTCTAAATCTCAAAATATTGGACGTTTTTTGGAATTTGGACTGAAATAATCATCGACTACCGATCAAACATTCTTCTGATGTTTATTCTCGAACATAAGACGTTCGTAAATGCCAAATACGGTTCTCTAAGATCTCCAAATCTGATAATTTGACCCTTTTTAATTCGTATATATCAGGAAGATATTAATCAAATGAATTACAAATTTACATGCCAAAAAAACCGCTTCTTTGTGTTTGGTGGAATATACTTGAAATTATTCAATTCGAAATGTTAAATCCTGGACGAATTGTTAACGCAGATGTGTTTATTGTGACCAAGATGTCCATGATACCTTGTGGAGATGCTTTTGGTTATTGATCTTTAACTTCTGTAGGTTATCGTATTCGGGACAGACGTGCCTTGGTAGGTGATTATAAAGGCTTGCACTTGGTCAAAAAAAGGAGTTGTCTGCACGTCGAGCAGGTCTTGGAGATACTGCTCTATGTGGGAAGAGATGGTAAAATGTCATCACCATATTACCAACGCAATGTCCTGCAGTATCTCAGTGCTACATATCCCCAGTTCGATCACCGGATTTTACATTATTAGATTTCTTTCTATAGAGATACGTGAAGGGCATTGTGTACAAAAATTAACACTATTCTTAATAATTAGGTTTCTACTAAGTATTTGTTTGGAGTTTGCTTTCAGTGGCCGCGACTATTGACCTCTGAAATTAGATATCCTATTTTTTAATTATCCAATTTATATTTTCTATGTTAATTGTCGTTAGAACGGAATTAAAAGTAGACATAGCAATTTTTGATATGAATAAAATTGCTAAAATCGATGTTTTTCGTGCGATGTACTTCCGCCTATGTTGTTATTTATAATTACGGCTCGAAGGACCAGAAAATTCGTGCAAAAATTTGATCTCTTCATACGATTTCTCATTCCGTTACCTAATAATTACCGTATGTTTGAAAAAAAAAAACAAATTTATGATATAATTACGTATTAAAGTCAATAAAGATGTTAATAATTGAATTGAAAATGATTAAGAGGCGTACAAAGTGTCAGTTACTTAAATCAAAAGTGTTAATTGGTTTTTTTTGTTACTTTTTTCTAAATTTAAGTGATAAAGTCGTTAATTTATGTTGTTTCGTGTTGGTTAACGAGCTTGAAATGTAGGATATGTGTTTTAAAGTAATTAGTTTACCGTTTTACGGGAATCAGTTGCCGAAAAATTAATTTTGATGACTTGTTTTAGATAAAAGAATTTTTTTCTTTCTAGATATTTGCCGTTTTCTCTCGTTAAAACGGATCTTGTCATTTAATTTGTTTTTTCTCACGTATAATTATGAGAAAATTTAAATTATCCACGGAATTAATATGGGAAATATATACGAGGTCTATCAAAACAACTGCTGAAAGCGTATTGATTGTGAAAATTATATGATATTCAAATTAAATCATTTCTTTTTTTAATTAATCGGAACAAAATAGCTGGCGGTTTTTTTTTAATTTAACTAAAAAGAATTAGCAGTATAAGAAAATTTCCTCGTAATTTTATAAAAAAAAACAATAAAAATGAGAAGAAAAATTAAGTTTGCTTTGAATTTTCTGAAAAAAAACGAACTAACTAGAGACGAATAACAAAAAAAAGAAAATGAAATTTTCTTTGAGATTTATAGAAAAACGCACTCGGAGAAGTTAATTGACGGAAAATTAACATTTTATCGGCGAAATTCACAGTAAAATGAACGAAAAATGAGTTTTCCTGAAGAGACAATCAAACCAGGGTCAATTAATAGAAAATAAAAAGAAAAAGAAATTGTTAGTTTCCATAAAATTTCATGTAAAGACAAACAGTACGTTAAGAGAAGAAAAATGAAGCCTTTTTGCCTTTTGATAAACAAAAAACAGAAAAGAAACACCAAAAAAATCGGAGGTTTCCTTTGAATATTATGAAGAAAACTAGAGACGAATAACAGAAAAAAGTTTTCTTGGAGTTTTATAGACGAAATTGAGAGAAAAAGACAAAAAAAACGAGGTTTTCTTTGATTTTTATAAAAAAACGAACTAATAGAGAAATAAAAGGAAAATTAACATAATTTCGCAATTCAACGACGAAATTCACAGTAAAATGAAGGAAAAATGAAATTTCCTCTAAATCTCGTGAAGAGACAATCAACAGAAAATAAAAAAAGAAGTTTTCTTTCAATTTTATAAAGTTGAAATATTATAGACAAATTTCGCATTAAAAGACGAAAAATTTGAAGTTTTCATTGAGTTTCAAGAAAATACAAACAATCTAAAGATAATTGATTGTAAAAAAATAGAAAAATGGACTTTTCTTTGAAATTCATGGACGAAATTCGTAGAAAAAGACAAGAAAAATCAAGTTTTGTTTAAATTTAATGGAAAACACGAATAAATAGAAGTCAAATAATAAAAAATTGGAGTTTTCTTTGAAATTCATGGACGAAATTCGCAGAAAAAGACAAGAAAAATCAAGTTTTGTTCGAATTTAATGGAAAACACGAATGAACAGAAGTCAAATAATAAAAAATTGGAGTTTTCTTTGAAATTCATGGACAAAATTCCTAGAAAAAGACAAGAAAAATCAAGTTTTCTTTAATTTTAATGGAAAACATGAATCAACTGAAGATAAATAACAAAAAATGGAGTTTTCTTTGAAATTCATGGACAAAATTCCTAGAAAAAGACAAGAAAAATCAAGTTTTCTTTGAATTTAATGGAAAACACGAATCAACCGAAGACAAATAACAAAAAATGGACTTTTCTTTGAAACTCATGGACGAAATTCGCAGAAAAAGACAAGAAAAATCAAGTTTTCTTTGAATTTAATGGAATACTTGAATGAACAGAAGACAAATAACAAAAAATTGGAGTTTTCTTTGAAATTCATGGACGAAATTCATAGAAAAAGACAAGAAAAATCAAGTTTTCTTTAATTTTGATGGAAAACACGAATCAACTGAAGATAAATAACAAAAAATGGAGTTTTCTTTGAAATTCATGGACAAAATTCCTAGAAAAAGACAAGAAAAATCAAGTTTTCTTTGAATTTAATGGAAAACACGAATGAACAGAAGTCAAATAATAAAAAATTGGAGTTTTCTTTGAAATTCATGGACGAAATTCATAGAAAAAGACAAGAAAAATCAAGTTTTCTCTGAATTTAATGGAAAACACGAATCAACCGAAGACAAATAACAAAAAATGGACTTTTCTTTGAAACTCATGGACGAAATTCGCAGAAAAAGACAAGAAAAATCAAGTTTTGTTTAAATTTAATGGAAAACACGAATAAATAGAAGTCAAATAATAAAAAATTGGAGTTTTCTTTGAAATTCATGGACGAAATTCGCAGAAAAAGACAAGAAAAATCAAGTTTTGTTCGAATTTAATGGAAAACACGAATGAACAGAAGTCAAATAATAAAAAATTGGAGTTTTCTTTGAAATTCATGGACAAAATTCCTAGAAAAAGACAAGAAAAATCAAGTTTTCTTTAATTTTAATGGAAAACATGAATCAACTGAAGATAAATAACAAAAAATGGAGTTTTCTTTGAAATTCATGGACAAAATTCCTAGAAAAAGACAAGAAAAATCAAGTTTTCTTTGAATTTAATGGAAAACACGAATGAACAGAAGTCAAATAATAAAAAATTGGAGTTTTCTTTGAAATTCATGGACGAAATTCATAGAAAAAGACAAGAAAAATCAAGTTTTCTTTGAATTTAATGGAAAACACGAATCAACCGAAGACAAATAACAAAAAATGGACTTTTCTTTGAAACTCATGGACGAAATTCGCAGAAAAAGACAAGAAAAATCAAGTTTTCTTTGAATTTAATGGAATACTTGAATGAACAGAAGACAAATAACAAAAAATTGGAGTTTTCTTTGAAATTCATGGACGAAATTCATAGAAAAAGACAAGAAAAATCAAGTTTTCTTTAATTTTAATGGAAAACACGAATCAACTGAAGATAAATAACAAAAAATGGAGTTTTCTTTGAAATTCATGGACAAAATTCCTAGAAAAAGACAAGAAAAATCAAGTTTTCTTTGAATTTAATGGAAAACACGAATGAACAGAAGTCAAATAATAAAAAATTGGAGTTTTCTTTGAAACTCATGGACGAAATTCGCAGAAAAAGACAAGAAAAATCAAGTTTTCTTTGAATTTAATGGAATACTTGAATGAACAGAAGACAAATAACAAAAAATTGGAGTTTTCTTTGAAATTCATGGACGAAATTCATAGAAAAAGACAAGAAAAATCAAGTTTTCTTTAATTTTAATGGAAAACACGAATCAACTGAAGATAAATAACAAAAAATGGAGTTTTCTTTGAAATTCATGGACAAAATTCCTAGAAAAAGACAAGAAAAATCAAGTTTTCTTTGAATTTAATGGAAAACACGAATGAACAGAAGTCAAATAATAAAAAATTGGAGTTTTCTTTGAAACTCATGGACGAAATTCGCAGAAAAAGACAAGAAAAATCAAGTTTTCTTTGAATTTAATGGAAAACACGAATCAACTGAAGACAAATAACAAAAAATGGAGTTTTCTCTGAAACTCATGGACGAAATTCGCAGAAAAAGACAAGAAAAATCAAGTTTTCTTTGAATTTAATGGAATACTTGAATGAACAGAAGACAAATAACAAAAAATTGGAGTTTTCTTTGAAATTCATGGACGAAATTCATAGAAAAAGACAAGAAAAATCAAGTTTTCTTTGAATTTAATGGAAAACACGAATCAACCGAAGACAAATAACAAAAAATTGACTTTTCTTTGAAACTCATGGACGAAATTCGCAGAAAAAGACAAGAAAAATCAAGTTTTCTTTGAATTTAATGGAATATTTGAATGAACAGAAGACAAATAACAAAAAATTGGAGTTTTCTTTGAAATTCATGGACGAAATTCATAGAAAAAGACAAGAAAAATCAAGTTTTCTTTGAATTTAATGGAAAACACGAATCAACCGAAGACAAATAACAAAAAATTGACTTTTCTTTGAAACTCATGGACGAAATTCGCAGAAAAAGACAAGAAAAATCAAGTTTTCTTTGAATTTAATGGAATACTTGAATGAACAGAAGACAAATAACAAAAAATTGGAGTTTTCTTTGAAATTCATGGACGAAATTCATAGAAAAAGACAAGAAAAATCAAGTTTTCTTTAATTTTAATGGAAAACATGAATCAACTGAAGATAAATAACAAAAAATGGAGTTTTCTTTGAAATTCTTGGACAAAATTCCTAGAAAAAGACAAGAAAAATCAAGTTTTCTTTGAATTTAATGGAAAACACGAATGAACAGAAGTCAAATAATAAAAAATTGGAGTTTTCTTTGAAATTCATGGACGAAATTCATAGAAAAAGACAAGAAAAATCAAGTTTTCTTTGAATTTAATGGAAAACACGAATCAACCGAAGACAAATAACAAAAAATTGACTTTTCTTTGAAACTCATGGACGAAATTCGCAGAAAAAGACAAGAAAAATCAAGTTTTCTTTGAATTTAATGGAATACTTGAATGAACAGAAGACAAATAACAAAAAATTGGAGTTTTCTTTGAAATTCATGGACGAAATTCATAGAAAAAGACAAGAAAAATCAAGTTTTCTTTAATTTTAATGGAAAACACGAATCAACTGAAGATAAATAACAGAAAATGGAGTTTTCTTTGAAATTCATGGACAAAATTCCTAGAAAAAGACAAGAGAAATCAAGTTTTCTTTGAATTTAATGGAAAACACGAATGAACAGAAGTCAAATAATAAAAAATTGGAGTTTTCTTTGAAATTCATGGACGAAATTCATAGAAAAAGACAAGAAAAATCAAGTTTTCTTTGAATTTAATGGAAAACACGAATCAACCGAAGACAAATAACAAAAAATGGACTTTTCTTTGAAACTCATGGACGAAATTCGCAGAAAAAGACAAGAAAAATCAAGTTTTCTTTGAATTTAATGGAATACTTGAATGAACAGAAGACAAATAACAAAAAATTGGAGTTTTCTTTGAAATTCATGGACGAAATTCATAGAAAAAGACAAGAAAAATCAAGTTTTCTTTAATTTTAATGGAAAACACGAATCAACTGAAGATAAATAACAGAAAATGGAGTTTTCTTTGAAATTCATGGACAAAATTCCTAGAAAAAGACAAGAGAAATCAAGTTTTCTTTGAATTTAATGGAAAACACGAATGAACAGAAGTCAAATAATAAAAAATTGGAGTTTTCTTTGAAATTCATGGACGAAATTCATAGAAAAAGACAAGAAAAATCAAGTTTTCTTTGAATTTAATGGAAAACACGAATCAACTGAAGACAAATAACAAAAAATGGACTTTTCTTTGAAACTCATGGACGAAATTCGCAGAAAAAGACAAGAAAAATCAAGTTTTCTTTGAATTTAATAGAAAACACGAATCAACTGAAGACAAATATAAAAAATGGACTTTTCTTTGAAACTCATGGACGAAATTCGCAGAAAAAGACAAGAAAAATCAAGTTTTCTTTGAATTTAATGGAAAACACGAATCAACTGAAGACAAATAACAAAAAATGGACTTTTCTTTGAAACTCATGGACGAAATTCGCAGAAAAAGACAAGAAAAATCAAGTTTTCTTTGAATTTAATGGAAAACACGAATCAACTGAAGACAAATAACAAAAAATGGACTTTTCTTTGAAATTCATGGACGAAATTCATAGAAAAAGACAAGAAAAATCAAGTTTTCTTTAATTTTAATGGAAAACATGAATCAACTGAAGATAAATAACAAAAAATGGAGTTTTCTTTGAAATTCATGGACAAAATTCCTAGAAAAAGACAAGAAAAATCAAGTTTTCTTTGAATTTAATGGAAAACACGAATGAACAGAAGTCAAATAATAAAAAATTGGAGTTTTCTTTGAAATTCATGGACGAAATTCGCAGAAAAAGACAAGAAAAATCAAGTTTTCTTTGAATTTAATGGAAAACACGAATCAACTGAAGACAAATAACAAAAAATGGACTTTTCTTTGAAATTCATGGACGAAATTCATAGAAAAAGACAAGAAAAATCAAGTTTTCTTTAATTTTAATGGAAAACATGAATCAACTGAAGATAAATAACAAAAAATGGAGTTTTCTTTGAAATTCATGGACAAAATTCCTAGAAAAAGACAAGAAAAATCAAGTTTTCTTTGAATTTAATGGAAAACACGAATGAACAGAAGTCAAATAATAAAAAATTGGAGTTTTCTTTGAAATTCATGGACGAAATTCATAGAAAAAGACAAGAAAAATCAAGTTTTCTTTGAATTTAATGGAAAACACGAATGAACAGAAGTCAAATAATAAAAAATTGGAGTTTTCTTTGAAATTCATGGACGAAATTCGCAGAAAAAGACAAGAAAAATCAAGTTTTCTTTGAATTTAATGGAAAACACGAATCAACTGAAGACAAATAACAAAAAATGGACTTTTCTTTGAAACTCATGGACGAAATTCGCAGAAAAAGACAAAAAAATCAAGTTTTGTTTGAATTTAATGGAAAACACGAATGAACAGAAGACAAATAACATAAAATTGGAGTTTTCTTTGAAATTCATGGACGAAATTCATGAAGTTTCCATTAATTTTATGCACAAAAAAAAGAATTAGAGACCATTAACCGAATAATAAAATAAAAATTAATTACATGAAAAGTCTCACAAACAAAATACACACAAGTTTATTGCGAATCTCATGAAAAAACTGGAGATTATTAACAGAGAAAAAAATTCCTTTGAATTTTCCTTGTTCTAATATATTTCAACTCTAAGTAGTAGTTAGATAAGATGATAAATCCATATCAAACATTTCTATTTCTACAAGACTAAGGAAACAGGAAAAAATCGCTTGGAGCCAAATCTAGTAAATACGGTGGATGGTCAATCAATTTGTATCTCTTTTCAAACGCAGTTCTCTTAACGAAAATTTACAACGTCGAAATAAGGTTTGCTGCAATCTACAAAGGAAGAGCTCTAGTAGCAAACTGCAGTTTTTCTATAAGGAATATTTTGAGTTTCTAGATTGAATCAAAATTTTTGAGAACAATATTTGTTTCCGTACATTAAAATATCAAAATAAACAACTTTGTAATGTTGAACCGTTGAAAATAGAATTTCATCTTTCAATTTATATCGGAGCATAATTTTTTGGAATGGAGCCGAGACCCTCCGCGATCGCGACCTTTGGATTGAATACCACCGAAAAAACCTCGAACTAGATTAATTTAAACGAATTTATTTGTTAAAAATTGTCATATTTCCAACGCGTCTTTACAAAAAAATTGATAAACGCATTTCGGATAAAGTCAATTTCCACTGGCTTGTATAAACTGCCCTAATTTAACGATTGAGCTGCTCGTCCGCGTGCTTTATCGATTTCAATCCATCGCTATTCGTATAAAATGAACCATAACTCATTTAATACGAATAAATACATTATTACGTTTTACGTTTCCAGGTGGATATTATATATAAGGGAGAAGTTTTGAAGAAGGACTTCAGTTTGATGGATGTCGCTTATACTTTCAACTGGAAAAGGGTAAGAATTTTATAATATTTTCCTATATTCTGTTATAGTTTTTAGCAAATTATTGAAGGTATTTTTTTTATTTTACTGATATTTTGTCGAAGAAGGTATTTTTTTATGCAAAACGTCTCATTCGGCAACGATTCCTTCATAAGTGCACAATAAGCTCGTGCACTTCCAAATTTAATACATTCTATTGACAAATTTTATTAATTATTTCATCAAGGTTCTTACCCAATCGATTTGATTACGTGAAATGATCAATTTTGGACATGATTATGTAATATTTTATTCACCATGAAAGTGTGACGGTTTGTCAATAAGTGTTGCTATAAAAATAATTTTTTTCTTCCTCGTTGCTTCATCGACATTATCTCGTCAAGATTTTATGGATCTTTCTCCTTTTCTTCTACCTATGGAACACCAATTGGTATTTTTTTTATTTATATGGTGTTTTATGATGCAGCTACACCATAGGAATCTCTTTGCCTTAATATATTTCCACGCATCCATCCCGCATTTAGTTCGTCACATTTTTCTATCCATCCGTTCGTTTTCCTGGATAGCCTCCGTCTTTCATATTTTGTTCAATCTTTCCTTCCAGGTCTTCAAGGGCTTTCCTCGTCTCCTTCTATTCTTCGGCCATTTGCTTTGCTCAATCCTCATCACATGTATGCATTCTCTCTGAAGACTTGTCCACTTGCTCCTCGTCGTATATTTTGCACTATCTTCTCAAGTCCATCCACAGCTTCTATTGTTGTCTACTGTCTATTCTTCAGTTGAATTTATTCTTGTCTTCTTTTGTGATGTCTTTTAGCTTCAGTCACTTTTCTTATTATATTTTGTGTTGTCTTTCTAAATTATGATACCTATTGGTTCCTGGTTCTCATCCTTCTGCATTTTCGTTTCTACTGCTGTTTTTCTTACTTGATTCATCTCCGATGTTAATATTATATTCTGTATCTTTTTTTTACTTATTTTTCGTATTCAGACTGAAATGGTCCCAGAAATATTTGGACCAACAAAGAAAAATACAAAAATCTTTGACCACCCAACCATATCTTCAACTCTCTTAAGTCGGAGTGCAATTCAAACTTTAATTAATCAATTCTGGTCGTTGTTATCATGGATGTGTGAGATGGTGTGTATTTCAACACTTTCTTCTCAGCCAAATGCGGCCGTTTTTGATTAATTTTTTCAAGGTTCAAGTCCGCGGTTATAGTTTTTCCTTTTCCAAGATAATCAATGATAAATATCCCACGCCGTAACCTTGTCTGTAGATGGAACGGTCTTTGTCTTCTTTGGAGCCGGTTCTCCCTTTTCAGTTTATTGTTTTGATTGTTTATTGTTTCGGGTGTGAAGTGATGGATCCACGTTTCATCCATGGTTATGAAACAGCGCAAAAGTTGGGGTTTATTTCCACACACTCGATGGAAACATCTTCAGACGTTGTTTTTGTTCCATTGTGAGAAAACGCGGCACCAATCTTGCGCACACCTTTATTATATCCAAATTTATAGTTAAAATGCGATGTATAGCACTTTTTGAAATACCTCCTATGTCTGCTAGCTCGCAAACTTTCAGTCGACGATCATCCACTGGATTTTCTTCAACATTTTTGGAGTCGTTACCTCATTTGGTCGACCAATGGTCTTCGCAGGTCTTACAGCTTCGTTTAAACTCTTCTATCCAATATTTTACTGTTGATAACGAAGGAACAGTCTCATCCAGAGTAGAATCTAGCTTATTGGTTGCAAAACAACGTGACGTCTTCAAACTTGAATCATATTTTATAGAGATTGTCTACTTTATAACACATTGGTGCTTTCCAAGCAACTACTGTCTTCTCTAGGTCATTTTCAAACGTCTACTTTTTCTTCTACTTCTTTAAATGTATCTGCTACTATCACTATATCGTCTGTATATACTAATCGATCTTTTTTCATCACTTTTAGTTTCCTTTAGCCTAATTATTGTCTATAATTCATAGTTTTTCTCTTTCATTGTTTATAGCATTTTATCTAAGACAAAAATAAATAGAAAAGGACTGAGATAAGGATGTGTATACGTATAATTGTAGAATCTATAATATCATATAAATAAATTAGCAAAAATCGCGCAAAAAGGTAATAAAAATAATTTATTCGTTGTCGGAATAGAAATATTATAACGATATAATTTGGTATTTACGTTCGTATGATTTTATGTTGCATAACCGACAAAACACGATGCTAAAAATAGATTTTATATTCGCGTTCACCAATATTTTTATCAGTAAATATTTAAAAGTTACATAAATACTGTTTGATTTTCAACTAACGTGAATTAGGTTAATCACTGCTATTACAATGGGATTAGCATCCGTTTTACAAAAAAAAAATGTACCAGAAACTCAAGTAAATGGAAATAGAACCACGATTGGTCTAGGATTCTAATCTTTCAAATAACAAAAATGAAAAAAAAATAATTTACAGACGATTTGACGTAGTTTTTATTAAGAGTAACCTAACCTAACGACCAGAAGTTAGCGCCTCATTACAGCGAAACTGAAAAATCAAACTGGAATGTTTAGACAACGAATAATTCTAGATTTTTTGTTAGTTAACATCGAAAAATTCTCCAAATTCATGAATCAACCCCCTAGAAATGATTCTACTAAGAAAAAAGAGAATTAGTACTGAAAAACTCCGATGATCATAAAAGCTTCGGTCAATATTATGATGGTAAAAGATCCCTTAAGAGTTCTGGATTGGACGAGGATGAATAATGTATTAAGTTCAGTAAAGTTCTAGGCTCTATTGGCGTTGAAAATGATCAACTTGTATTTAGCCCTTTTGAGATGATCGATCAGTTATTTCGAATTTTCGAAATGGAAATTCTCCGTTGTGGTTTGAGACAGAAAAAGGCTTTATCAGCGGACGCGGGACGATGGAAAAAATCCAGTGCTTTTTTTAATCGGTAAAACTGTATCAAAATTGCAGCTACAGTTCCGACATTCATCCCCCACCGCGATTTTCAAAACCTCGTTGATATTTTCGAAGAAATATCCGTCGGTGTCATATTTGATCCACTTTCTCGAATTCCCAAACTTTGAGCATCCCCGACAAACTGTCGAGTATCAATTTTTGCTTTTATCATGCTGCTTATTGGATCCGCCATTTTTAAATTCCAAATTCTGACTATAAATTTGTAGTCAGCGACCCCGAAAACCCTCGAGTACCAACTTTCGCTTTCTAGGTAATAAAAAATTCTACAACTTTTGTATTTACACTTTCCATACATAACCTCGCAATTTAAATAGATATTTATGTCCAATGTTTTGGTTTTTCATTGTTGGTTTTACCCTACAACTATTTTTTTGTTCCCAAATTCAAGTTTACGGTTTTTTATTTAGTTTCACTCCACAACTATTTTTTGTTCCCAAAAATTATCAACCCTCATCTAGATAAACTTATTGTATAACAATATTTTCCATATCTCACTCAATTTTCGGGAAAAAAATGTCTTTGTTAACCACATACTAAACAGTTGTCAACCATGCTTTTCAATTATACGAAGGTTGCTACTTAAGTTTTAAGATATGGCAACACGTTATGTCAAATCTGACATTTCTACGACTTTTGACGTATATTGGATCGATAGCATTGTACCAACCAACTCGTTTCGACTTTTGGCAATAAAGAAACATCTCGAGTCACCGTGTTTTTCTGGTTTTTCGATTTAAATCGTGGCCGCACTTCTCTACAAGATGAATTTCGTGAACGTCGTCCATAATCGACGATTTTCCATTATTTGACCTGAAAAACACGCTCTGAGTACGTTTACCATTAAAAATGACAAATTTCATGACGGCATTGTCATATTTGACATATTCACTTCGTTATTGTCATATCCCAAAACTTGAGTAGCACCCCTCGTATATATTCAAAATAAGAACTGGGACTTATCGACGAGAAACTGGAAGTTGTAGAACTGCGAAAAAAAAAAAGAAAAGAAGAGGTTAGAAATTACCAAAGAGCCAATGAGTAGGTAGAATAGATCTGGACAAAAAGTGACTTATACAAAAATTTGTTCTGTTCGTTATATTTCCCAAATAAATACAAATTTAGACGGAATTGAGTTTATAAAATTTGTTTGAAATAGTTTTTACGTAAATTATAAAAGATAGAAAAATTTTCTAAACGCTACATATAAAAAACAAAGTTGAAAAATATATTAGTAAACTTATAAGCGTTTAATATGAATAGTGTTACGACTAAAATTCACTTTGAATTTAACAGTTGCAATACAGGATGTTCTATAATCAACACTGAGATTTTATTGAATTTTTCGAATGGGGTGATAATAAATCGGAAGTGACTACTGATCCACAATACGTAAAATATAGTGACAATAAAAGTGACAGGTCGATCGACATTTTACACAATCCCAACCTAACCTAATCGAAAATATCATACAAAAAACTAAATATTTGAACCTTATATCATGATTATCTACGCCTATGGTACGAATTTCTTAAAGATGCGTGCGAAATGTCAGTTTTTTAGCAAGGTATGATTTCCACTCTGATTAGTCTACCGCAGTCGGTTAAAATAAATTGTCTGATTGAAGAGTACGCGCATATCAGATCTATATTTATATGATTTATAATTTTTTCGTTTTATTCTCGTAGTAAGTCACGACAACAAACATCGACCTAAGAATCTGCCTTTTTTTATTGCGAGGAAAAAATATTTTCAACGAACATATCAGAAGCGGAACAAAATGATCAACCCTTGTACATATATATATATATATATATATATATATATATATATATATATATATATATATATATATATATATATATATATATATATATATTATTTGCTAATAAAAGTTGTTGTTGATGATGACGAAACAATTAAATTCTAAAAACTCTAAATCATTTCGTCTTTTTAAGATCAAACCGAATTGTCGTGAAATAATTTGTAGATTCAAATGTTTTATCATCAGTAGCGCTGATGACAATGACTTAAGAAGAAAAATGTACGCAATTTACATATCGACAAAATACTATGAGTGATTTCAATGAAGAACTTAATCAACTGCACGTTTTTGGTTGCTGATGAACTGATTTACGCAATCGAAAATAAGCTGATGTTGTGCTTATATTGGGTACCCAAAATACTTAAATACCCACACGAAAAACAACGGATGAATAATTTTTGACACGCTACAATGAAGACGTTCATGATTTTTTCTCAAATAGTTACATGGAATAAAAATTAGGAATCAACACTTCGTTCCCAAATTTTGGCACTCGAAAACTCACATACACCAGCAGTTAGCAAATTGATTTCTTACTGCGAGGCCATTATGAAATTGAACAGAACAAGCGCCAAGGAGGATTACTACCCAGATAATGCTCGACCTCAAACTGCGAACGTGACTAAAAAACTCCCAAAGAAATTTGGGTTAGACCTCCTAACGACTTTCATCTCTTCTTACACCTAAAATTTATCCGTCAACGATGAAGACAAGCCGAAAAAACATGTTACCACATACAAAAACTGGTGTCTGCATAATTTTGGAACTTTGTGGATTTACCACCATTCCATTGGGAAAACGTAGGTTAATTCTTAATCGATCTGGCGATTTTGGACGACTACCGATCAAAACTTTGAATCAATCCCATAAACCATTCATTAAATATCAAATAATGTCTCAGATTGTCAATCCCAAGATGCCCTATTAGACATATTGCAGATCGTAAAACATGGTGGGGGCTCGGTGATGGTTTGGGGATGTTTTGGAAGAAGGGCGACTGGATATTTGGTAAAAATTGAAGGGATATTAAAGAAAGAAGGATTTAAAAATGTGTAGTACGTTCTGATCGTCAGAAAATTTATCTTCTACCATGACAACCAGAAAACAGTGTCCTACTTCCACTTCACATTTTTCGAATATCCTGAATAACGAATTGAATCAGATAGACAAATTCTTACATAGTAGGCCTAAATTTCAAACAATTAAGGGCAATGATACTATAGGATGGGATGGGAATTTCTTTACAAGATGAGTACAGGCTGAAACCGTGGAAGACTCTGGGTATTATATCAAGTAAAGTGGTTTTATTTAAAGAGTCTTCTAATAAACTGATCTGCGTTATGGTGCCTTCCAGTTTTATCGTACAATCTTCGAGTTGGAATTTTGAATTAATATTTTTTCCATTAATGTATTTAGCATATCCCTTAAGCCTTCTTCTATACCAGTAACTGTTTAAAAATACGTATTTTTTAATTTTCCCGGTACCATTTTCTACCAAATTTATTTTTTTTTTAACATATTTTATTAACACGTGGACCTTACGCGACTAAATGTAAATCATCATAGTCGACCTTGAGATTTATCTGCCTAGATGTTTGTAGCCAAATTAATTTCTAACAAGGTTATATTTTTGCATATTTTGATATAAATATCTAAACATAATTTTTGATAAAACGCATTTTGTTACGAACGTTTTCTTAATTAAAAATATCAATAGATAAATATTGTTTAAATGGAAAAGGGAGGTCGAATATACCATTTTCTTAAATTACAAATATAAAATTTCTAAATTGATTTCTTCATTAGATTTGTACTCATGTTCAAAACATTCCAATACTACTATACAGTAAGTCAAATCATATCCAAATCTGGGAAACCACAGACACGAAAAATGCTGACCAGGCTTGGGCCTAACCTTGACTTTCTAGACCTTGCCCGGGTCTGGGATCTCATTGAAAGTCCGAACTTAGACTCGGAATTCTTGGACCAAGGCTTAACCTCGACTTTCCAGATCTTGCCCAGGTCTGAATTCCCAGACTTGGGTCCAAGCTAGTGCGCTAATCTCGGCTTCCCAGTACTGGCCCAAGCTTGGTAACGTTGTCCATTCCTGGAAGCTCCTGTATGGGAACATCCACACGCGATGATCGTTTATTTTAGCTTCTTCATATTTATAAACTCTAAAATTTGAATTGGGGAGTAGCCTCGAAAGAGTAAGATACATGGAAGTGAACATTCATCCTATAGACTTTCTACTCTGTATGTTTTTCTTTTAGATTGATGTGTCGAGTTTTCTATCTTCTGTAATTTTCGTTCCTAAGTATTCTTTGGTATTCTTTGCAGTATTTTATTTATCCATTCATCCACCAGGTCTTGTTCTGTTACTTCCAAAACCTGTACTCTTCTATACGAGTACACCTTGAGTGCCTGCTTCAATAGCGTTGGTGAGAGACAACACCATCAGATAAATCTCCGTTCGTTGGACTGCTTTTAGAGATTGAAGGTAAACTAGTTTATCTTCAGGCTCTGAAGACGATAATTCGGTTATCGAAACGCGCCAGAAATTCCAATTTAGTTTAACATTGGTATCTGCTCAGTTTCGTGGCATTCTTTTGATTAGTTCAGCCTGTTCCAGAGGATTTTCTTTTTTTCACGGATCTACATACTGATTTAAAGAATATCTTGATATTATTGATGCCCAATAACAAAACTTATAACTTATATATAAGTAAATTAATATATGCGGAAAATATCGATGAAAACGCTCAACCGATTTCATCGTTTCGGCGGCACATTGACGATCTATTAAAAGCTTTTAAGTTCGGTTCGGTTACAAATTCTCATCCATCGACCGATCGTCTTCAAGTACCAAGAATTGCACCGTATTCTAAAAATAGTATTAAAGTAGCTGAAACGCGCATGGGATAAGGTCATGTCAGCCTATTTGTAAGGCGATAATTGTCATAAACACTCTCATTTGAATTTCAATGAGCTGTTGAGCAAAGGTATTTTTTTTTTTCAAACAAACGAAAGATAAACTGATCGGTAGGCAATGCTGTGTTGATGTTGGTGTTAATAAATAATCATTGACGTAACGTAAAAAGGCATAGAAAATATAATATTTCAATAATATACACTATACAATAATAAACTATAGAAAAAACAACTGGTGATTGAAATATACAACAAAATACACGCCAACCGTTTGTTTTCCAACTTTTCAACTATCCACAATTAAATTTAATCACTTTCCATAATAAAATGCTAAAATTATTGTTAGTACAGTAAATAAAGGTCGCAACATACTCTCGATTTTGCCGGGAATTGATTTTTATTTTTAATTGGCAGATATTGATGGGTACTATCCCTAACCCTCAAATTATTTACCAGCAAAAACATGTGGAAGGCACCGGGAAAAACCCGTTTTTCGCCAATAACTACCGAAATATGGCAGTTAGCGAGTTCTTATTGGGCTTAAAATCAAGGTCAATCCATTATCTACAAAAATTGTCCTTACAACTTTTCTCGAAAATTTGATCATTTTCGAGATAACAAACCCTAAACGCACCCCGTATTTGGATCTCGCTCCACGCGTTCTCGTAGAAGCAGATGGACAAATTATTCAATAAATCGTGTAAAAATTAATATTTTTTCATGATTTGAAATTCATTTGAAAGGGGAAATTCATAGCTATCACGACATACTGACTATTTTTTCGAAAAATTTGTTTTTAATATTGAAAACCTTTCCGGAAGTTCTCTTTCCTCGATATTTTTCGACTGTTATCCAATTCACCAATGTATTTGTTAATAACAGTTATTCAGTTGAATCTTTTTGAATTCTGGGGCTTTGAAAGGGGTTAAACACGTTCAGAAAAATTCATTTCATAACATCCGGGTATATTAACAAACAAGGTATTTTTTTAAGGTCGTTTTTTTGGATTTTTAGAGTTTTTAAAATCATAGAGTCTTTAAGGAATTAACAAATAATTAATAATCAGATCGCTTTCAAATGCACATCATTGAAAACTTGAGAATGTCTCCTTTTTAGTACCTCTTTCCTTTTTTTTTCTCAAGTTCCGTAGTTTTTTAGAAAATCGAAAAACTGCGGACTCGAAAAAAAACTGTATTTTTTTCGAGCATTATTTTCTCCATTTTTTTCAATTCAAGAATGTTACTTTCTAAAAGGCCACGTTCAGATCTTTCCATTGATATGAAATTTTTCAAAAACTTGATTGTAATTTTTTAAAAATCCCGCATTTGAATAATTGAATTCACGAAAAGAAATTGCCGCAAATTCGCAACGAGTTTCCGATGATCTTTACGCAGGAGTTTTTAAAGTTTATGAGTTTTAAGAGCCCCCAGACTTCGAAATCTTGTCACATGGAAAAAACAGATTTTGCAATTTTTTTTGGCCAATTTTCCGGCCCCATTCTCATCTTATCACTACTAGGATTCGGTGATCTAACCCAAGATATCCCAAGTGATTATTCCCGAAGGAAATAATCACATTTGCACCTTCCTAGGGTCCTCGTTGAAGACCGTTATAATTTCGCGAATAGGAGGAACGTGGTGGCGCCATCTACAATTGGTCTTTACATTTCAAAACATCGAGATCAGTGTATTTTTAAACTCCTGAGCCTCGAATTCGAATAGAATTTGAGATATTTTCTCATTGATAAAATTGGGGATTCTCGAATCACGTTTTCGCGAAAAATATTAATATTGCGAAAAAAGTCATCAGGACTATTTTTGTAGATAATGAACTAATCTTCATTTTAAGCCCGAAAAAGAACTCCCTAAGTGCCATATTTAGCCAGTTATTGGCGAAAAACGGGTTTTTGGAAATTTGGGCCATTTTCCCGTTGCCTTCCACATGTTTGTTCTGGTAAATAATTTGAGGATTGTAAGAACCCACTAATACTTGTCAATTAAAAAAATCAATCCCTCGAACAATCCTTGCAGGGTTGGTATATTTTCGACCTTTATTTACTGTACTATGTTAAAACACTCATTAACAATAACGAAGTTCGTATTGTCGCAATGGAAGAATTTTTTAGGGAATTGACCTCATAGTCCTGATATTGTTCGTTGTTCTTTCAGTTTTTCGTTCAGAATCATCGGAGGTTGAAGGAATTTTAGTTTAAGCAAAGTAAATGAACTCAATCCCAAAAATATATACATTCAACAGATCTTGGAATCGTTCTATGGGTTTCCTCCATTTATGGTTCCTTTAAGCCAGTTCTCTATTCCTGTTCTTTGTAGATCTTCTCTACATGCTTCTATCCATTTTTTCCGTAGACGTCATTCTCTTCTGAATAAGGATCTTTCTACCCAATTATCTTCGTCCATTCTGGATTAATGCCCCTTGGAACGGAGTTTTTGCTCTAACCATATATCCTATATATCAGCTTGACCATAAAGTACTTTCTTCTCTATTACTCTTTCGAAAATCCTTTTTAGCACCTTTCTCTTCCATATGTTTATATTTTTTTTGTATATGATCCAACGTACTGCCAAATAACACCATCTTTTTCCTGGTTTCATCCCCTTCGTTTTTCACTTTCACTTCCAGGTATTCGAATCCCTTTACTCCATGTTTTGGTCTGTCGTCAATTTTAATTGGGTGAAGCTTATCAATTCCCTCCCCAAATATTTCGTAAGTGATGATGTGTTGTACGCCTATGGAGGTATCTACATCAAAAATTAATACAACATAATGCGACATCGTTTTTTTTTCCAAACACGTTAACAAAATCACTAAATTCTAAAAGAAATTTTGCAGATTTTATTATATAATACGTGGATCTGTTTGGTTAGTGACTCAATTGGACCTTCCATTCTTATTGTCTTCCAATCCTCGTCGAAATAACTTCTTTCATCTTTCAATTCCTCTACAGCCTTATCTTATTTAACCAATCAACGCACAAAGATAGCTCTACCTTAGACCAGAGGCTCATTTTCTTACTAAAGTTGATACAACTTTTTATTATAGAAAGTATATGGATCCCGCAGTTTCAGGATTATTCCTAGTCGTTCTTAGAAGGCTCTAGGTTTTTTTGGAACCGTTGGTGATATTCTGAAGGATTAAGTTATCTACCCTCTTCTATAGACCTTTATCTGTTTTCCTGACAGTATTCAAATATTTTTTTAAGGCTTTCTATTCTCAATTTTTCGAGATCTGTCTTCTGCACGTCTTCCGGTCGAAATTCCGAGCGTCGTGAGGTAGATACTGAATGAAAGTCTCAATATTATCTCCAAGATCGCCAAACCCCTCATTCAACAAGTCAAAAGTCTGTTTGACAATGTTGACTTGGCTGCAATATCCAACCAATTTTTTCTTGCAAACTCACGAACTATTATTTGACACTCTTGGTTACCTTCAGCCTCTGAAGATGATAACTAGTTATCGAAACCTATTAACTATTTCTACGTATACTTTAAAGAATAATGATATTTTTTTAACATGTAGGTGATATTTAAAAATTCAAGTTTTAAATATTCGAAACGAGAACAGAGATAATTTAAACATGGATTTATCATCAGGTTTATTAGAGCTTTTAGCCCCTATTTTAATATACTCGAAATCGATATTGGTTACTGTACAATTTCAACCCACATCAAACAATTTAATACTGTTACTTCAAACTAATATATTTCTTGTTTATTATCAATATAATTTACATAGTTTATTACAAAATTATTCTGGTAGTTTTGAAAATGTGGCTATTTCTTTCTCTATTTCACATAAAGTATATGGAATAAGGAAGAAATTGGATCGACGTCTTTTTTCTAAAAGGAAAGGATAATTTGCCACGATTTCGGAAAAATTCGAAGCAAAAACTGTGGTTTTCTTTGCGGAAGAAGTTATAAGCTACCAACAAGATTCTTTTAAAGGCACGAATCTAATCAAAATTAACCCAACCTAACCTGATAATATACTAGATAGATAAATACTGTTTTGCAGGGCTGACCACGGCCCTCTGGGACTTCGGAACATTATTCCAGTCAAAATTGGAATGGATACAATTTGGAATCACGGCCTCATCTCTGTATTTGCAATTTCTACAGTAGATTAAGTGAAATTAATAACTTACGCACCCTGTATGCATTGTATACACGTAATTTAATAAGATTCTGAGGTTGCACAATTCAATTTTATTGAATTGATTAAAATATTATGAGATCTGTAACGTTTGTCGCCTTATATTTCTCAACAGCAGTTTCGTTTATGAAATTATTAATTTATTCTTACGTAAAAATGTTTGCCTTTAAGTTACATGTTTCTCCGATTGATGTTTAAGTAACCCACGTAATTGTCGTTAATCCTTTATAATAATTCCTTTCTTCAGTTCAGGAAATCACCTAATCAACAGGGTGTCAAAAATATATCGATTTATTTCTATAAATTTAATTTATTTATGAATTAAACATCAATTTCAGTCTAATAAACCGAAATTTTTGTAATTATCTAATTGATTCACCTTGTATAATAACAAGTTGTCCCGAAGAAGCAGCTAATACACAGGGTGTCAAAAATATATTGATTTATTTATCTAAATTTAATTTATTCATGAATTAAATATCAATTTCAGTCTAATGAACCGAAATTCTTGTAATTATCTAATTGATTTACCTTGTATAATAATAGATTGTCCCCGAGAAGCAGCTAATACACAGGGTGTCAAAAATATATTGATTTATTTATCTAAATTTAATTTATTCATGAATTAAATATCAATTTCAGTCTAATGAACCGAAATTCTTGTAATTATCTAATTGATTTACCTTGTATAATAATAGATTGTCCCCGAGAAGCAGCTAATACACAGGGTGTCAAAAATATATTGATTTATTTATCTAAATTTAATTTATTCATGAATTAAATATCAATTTCAGTCTAATGAACCGAAATTCTTGTAATCATCTAATTGATTTACCTTGTATAATAATAGATTGTCCCCGAGAAGCAGCTAATACACAGGGTGTCAAAAATATATTGATTTATTTATCTAAATTTAATTTATTCATGAATTAAATATCAATTTCAGTCTAATGAACCGAAATTCTTGTAATTATCTAATTGATTTACCTTGTATAATAATAGATTGTCCCCGAGAAGCAGCTAATACACAGGGTGTCAAAAATATATCGATTTATTTATCTAAATTTAATTTATTTATGAATCAAACATCAATTTCAGTCTAATAAACCGAAATTTTTGTAATTATCTAATTGATTTACCTTGTATAATAATAGATTGTCCCCGAGAAGCAGCTAATACACAGGGTGTCAAAAATATATCGATTCATTTATCTAAATTTAATTTATTTATGAATTAAACATCAATTGCAGTCTAATAAACTGAAATTCTTGTAATTATCTAATTGATTCACCTTGTATAATAACAAGTTGTCCCGAAGAAGCAGCTAATACACAGGGTGTCAAAAATATATTGATTTATTTATCTAAATTTAATTTATTCATGAATTAAATATCAATTTCAGTCTAATGAACCGAAATTCTTGTAATTATCTAATTGATTTACCTTGTATAATAATAGATTGTCCCCGAGAAGCAGCTAATACACAGGGTGTCAAAAATATATTGATTTATTTATCTAAATTTAATTTATTCATGAATTAAATATCAATTTCAGTCTAATGAACCGAAATTCTTGTAATTATCTAATTGATTTACCTTGTATAATAATAGATTGTCCCCGAGAAGCAGCTAATACACAGGGTGTCAAAAATATATCGATTCATTTATCTAAATTTAATTTATTTATGAATCAAACATCAATTTCAGTCTAATAAACCGAAATTTTTGTAATTATCTAATTGATTTACCTTGTATAATAATAGATTGTCCCCGAGAAGCAGCTAATACACAGGGTGTCAAAAATATATCGATTCATTTATCTAAATTTAATTTATTTATGAATTAAACATCAATTGCAGTCTAATAAACTGAAATTCTTGTAATTATCTAATTGATTCACCTTGTATAATAACAAGTTGTCCCGAAGAAGCAGCTAATACACAGGGTGTCAAAAATATATTGATTTATTTATCTAAATTTAATTTATTCATGAATTAAATATCAATTTCAGTCTAATGAACCGAAATTCTTGTAATTATCTAATTGATTTACCTTGTATAATAATAGATTGTCCCCGAAAAGCAGCTAATACACAGGGTGTCAAAAATATATCGATTTATTTCTATAAATTTAATTTATTTATGAATTAAACATCAATTTCAGTCTAATAAACCGAAATTTTTGTAATTATCTAATTGATTTACCTTGTATAATAATAGATTGTCCCCGAGAAACAGTTAATACACTGGGTGTCAAAAATATATCGATTTATTTATCTAAATTTAATTTATTTATGAATCAAACATCAATTTCAGTCTAATAAACTGAAATTTTTGTAATTATCTAATTGATTCACTTTATATAATAATAAGTTGTCCCCGAGAAACAGTTAATACACTGGGTGTCAAAAATATATCGATTTATTTATCTAAATTTGATTTATTTATGAATCAAACATCAATTTCAGTCTAATAAACTGAAATTTTTGTAATTATCTAATTGATTCACTTTATATAATAATAAGTTGTCCCCGAGAAACAGTTAATACACTGGGTGTCAAAAATATATCGATTTATTTATCTAAATTTGATTTATTTATGAATCAAACATCAATTTCAGTCTAATAAACCGAAATTCTTGTAATTATCTAATTGATACACCTTGTATAATAATAAGTTGTCCCCGAGAAGCAGCTAATACACAGAGTGTCAAAAATATATCTAAATCTAATTTAATTCTGAATGAATTATTCTAATACTTCTAATTGCTTTGAACATTTTTATAGTATATAGGGTGATTCATAAGTTTTTAACTAAACAACAAATTTCAACTGGATGAATTCTTTCATCCCTCGTTTTGTAATATTTAAAAATCTAGGTTAAACGTTACGGCGACATATATTACCCAGTTTATTTCAAAAAAAACAGCCAACAAAACTAGTTCAATTCCTAATTACTACCATAACAAACACTGTAAAAGGCTTGGCTACTGACTGAAACATACAACAGCGGCAGTAACTGGCTAAATAATGATTGCCATAACTCTTATAGTGAATATTGCTCAATAAATCTGTTGACTGACTGGTTCACGTACTCGGAGCGTACCTAAATGGTACGACTTCTTTTATTTCAACTGTAGTTAATTTTTAAACGAGAATTAATGTCTGGTTAATTCAAATCGTTATAAGCGACTTTTATCATTAATACAAGTCGTTTTTGTCGATAAAAAACATCAAAATTTGTAAAAACAAACCATGAAGAGTTTTGAATATTGTACTTGATTTAAAAATCTTAATAATGCGATTGAAATTTACGAAAAACAATTCAAAACAACCTCTGGTGGTGTGCCTCAAAAACATCCTTCTCAAAATAATGACACACTTAATTCGGATTGAATCTCTCTTTCAAAAATCTACCTTCATCTTACATTAGAAACAAATTTCAATCCAAATTATCTTCTAACCCACCCTACATCAAAATCTATGACGAAAGGAAAATAGATCTTCTTTAACTTGCGAGAACCGCAGAATCAAGGTCGAGGTTCACTACCAATTCCATCTCCACCTGACATTTGAACTGATGAACCAGATAAATCTGGGTGTGAGGCAAATTCATCAGAGGATGAATTTACTCGAGGAAGGCACAATGAACCACAGCTGTTCACACTAGCAGAATTAAATAATTAGTTTAGAGAGAGGAATTTGAAGTTCTAGGCTCAAAAATCTAATCATTCTTCTCATGGTATCGCTATAGAGAACGACATTTACCACTTTTTATGATCTAATGAAATATTTTGGAGTGGAGACTTTTCATTGATAATTCTCAAAGAAGTTCAAAAGAATTTCTTCAACATAACGTCTCTATTCCGGTTGCCCTGCCCTATTGGGCAACATCAAATATGCGGAGCACGAATTATGTGTGTGGCGATTCAAAAATGATGCCTTCTGCTAGGCCAACGGCTGGGTTATACAAAAATCAAATGCTTCTTAAGTAAATGGGACAGTAAAACCCGTGACAAACATTGGAAACAAAAATTTTGTACCTGATATGAAAAACATACTGCAAGAACCGTTGATTGACCCTAAGATTTTTGCTACCATCGCTGCACATAAACCTCGGATTGATGAAGCAATTTGTGATCGCTTTATCAAAAGAAAGCGCTCACAAATCCGCAAATTTTGAAAAAAATATGAATTATTCTAAACAGTTTGGAGCGTATTAGGAATGAGATCACAAATGGTTGTACATATTTGGATGCAATACTGTTCCACAGCCCCGTTAAAGCCAAGACTTGGCTCGCAGTGATTTTTGTGTGAAATAAGGTTATTTGTAGTTCCAAAATTACGAAAATGGGACTTGTACTCGTATAATTAAATTATACATTTCAATATTAGATTGATCCGTACAAAAAAATTGCATATCCACGTAAAATTCTTCTTCTATTTTTTATTTTACTAAACTTGCTTTATGTGACAATGCTACGGAAGCATAACAACCAATGTTTTAGGTTCAATAACCTTAAAAACGTTCGAAGAAAATTGCAAATGTAGATATAAAAATATACAGTTACTATCATGATAGTAGGTTAGTTATACCAGGTGTATAAAAAGTCTAGAAACAATTGTTATTATTCCGAAAGTCTTAAAACATTTAAAATCCGTTTTTATCATGTTTTTAGTTCGAAATTATCAAAAAAAAAGTAATTTAACGATATAAATGGGATAGGTTTGTCAAACTTCACATTGTTTAGGCTGTAATTATATTTTAAAATGACTTTTCGTAAGATTTCTGAGTTATTAAACGTTCTTCCATCGTACCAAAACCTTTCCACGGTTTCCTAATTATCCAACAAACAATAAATGGACACAAAAGAGAAATATTTGATCCAATCTAATTATCTAACAACGAAGACAAGTCAATATTCCCTTAATAGCTGAACCAAGAGCTCTATCATCCAGTAAATTAAAACTGGACTGGATATTTATTGGTCTGCGACATCTTTATTATTGTTTTGGAGTTTATTGGAACCTTTTTAGTCTGCATCATAGATTTTCGATTTAAACTGTTTGCTGTACAGTCTCATCGCTCTTCCTCTAATATTTTTGCTGCACAACACGTTTAATCTTATTTATTATCATCAGTTAACCATAATTATGTGCTAAACGGGGGATCAATACGCATATCAAGCCATTTTGAAGAGCATTTTCCGGATCCGCGATATTAACTAGAACTACCTCCAAATTTCTACAGTATCAAGCTACAGCAGTAACTACTACAGCAACTAGATATTCTTGACAGTATATTTTGCTTGCTAATTTGTTGCTTCAAGATAGTTTAACATTCCGGAACTTTCCCTGTCAATCAAAACTACCTTTAAAACTGCTTCATTTAGCCGCGGCTTCCATTTGCTTTATCTCGACACTAAAATTAGTTGCTAAAACGAGATCATCGATAATATTATATTATTATACAGTTGGTATGGAATAGTTTTATCGGGAGATTCTAAAAACCACCATTTTGTCAAATCCACTCTTACTTTGCCGTGACTTTGTAGGAATCTATAGCTAGCCCAAGAAATTCGGAAAACACAAATAATCGCTTAGTTTAATTACGATATTAAGGTACAACAGCCAAGGGAAAGGTGATTTCATCTTAACTTAATACTGCAAATAACCCACAAAAAGAGTTATCAAGTTTTCCCGTGAAAAATCATCAAAAAATGCCACAAATTATGCCAAAATGGCCTTGGCAAAAATATTTGTTATGATTCTATATTAAACTCATTTTCCAACGCATCGAAGTGTTTTATTTTATAATTTTTCCGAAAATTTAGATGTAGATCATAACAGTAGAAGTTTCCATCTCAGAATTTATCCTTTGTACAAGACCCAATTATCTTTTATAATAATAATAATAATTCAAACTAATTATAAAGTATTAACCAGAGGATTATTACTGAAGCCGGCCCTTGTTTCATGCAAAATCGGAACAAAAAGATTTTTCATTGTCCTTCATTCACGCATCACAGCACAAACAGGTATAATAAGCAAAGGCAAAAAAGAGATAGACATACACATGAAACGTTTGAATTTAAGAACGTATCCTTGAGAAGGATAAGGATACAGAAAAAAAATTTTGAAAAAATTATGATGTTTATCACCCAAAGTTGATTCATGTAATTAAAATTTCCTTCGAAAATAATCAACGATAATCCAAAGATGTCATTCTTGACAAATGTTATCAGATTTTCTTTGACAAATGAAAGTTTTCTAATCAGAAAAATCAGATTCATTATCATCATATGACATTGATTGGAAGTAGTGTCAAAATACGCGATTGAAGTTGACATATTTGACATCTGTATTTATAGAAGAATTCCTTAGTTTCTTTGAGTAGTTACAGCCATAGAATTATTGATATTGAGTGTTAAATTATATTGAAACGTTAGGCGATTCTCTATTTTTTTATAAGTCAGGTTTTCTATATTCATTTTAGTATATTTCTATGGCCTGTCAAGAGATTTTGGTTAGGTTAGGTTTTTAGAAACTTATTGGTTGTTAATGTTGATAATATTAACTAAAATATCAACGAAATCGTTTCGAAAATTCACCTCAAACAAATATTAGAAGTACGCTGCTGTGTTTCATTGAAATATTTCAAGGGTCTCTTTTCCATTTACTCTTTGAATGAGATTTAGACGTTTCAGTGCGAACTGCTTGTAAAGAAAATGTTATTGAAGGAACAAAAGGGATAGTTAAGACCCATGTAAATCGATCCATGAAGGTTATTAGAAATTTTGCTTGTTTCTATATGGTATTTATATATTAATTTTTTTGTTACAGGAAAAACCGATGAGATTCTTCTATAGGATCTTTACTCCTCTGAAGATAAGACCCATAAAGATAGTTAATACGACTTTACTAGGAGGCGGTAAACAATTACAAATAGTACCTGTTAAATCAACTTCGGAAACGCAACGTTCACCTGTTCCTAAAGAAGAAAAAGTTGAAAAACTCGAAGTGAAAGCAACTTTATTAGAAGAAACCGAAGATCAGAAAAATCACAAAGAAAGACTCTTCGCTCACTTACAATTACAAAGTAAAACTCAAGCTGAAAAAGAAAGTAAAAAAGTACCTGAAAAACCTCAACCAAAAGACTGTGTTTTCGAATACGAAGAACCCGACCAAGAGGAAATAAAGAGATTCGCCGAAATAAGAGATAGAGAATGGGCGAAGAAATTAGACGAAGAAAGACGCAAACAAGAAAATGAAGAATACTCGCCGCACCATTTCAGTAAAAAGAGAAAAAAGAATAAGCATTCGAAGAACGAATTTAATAGTCATAAGAAACGTAAATTACACGCCGAAATAGCTTCTAATCAAGAAGATTTAAAATTAAAAGTGAAAATAACAAATAACGGCCATAAACATAAACATCACAAAAGTTCACAACTTTCCGAAAAAGAAAAATCAAACACCGAAATGAGTTCGAAAGAAAAATTACTCCAAATGCGACAAGTGAGACATAAACATATTGCCAGTGAAGACAAAAACGTTCAAACAAGTTTAATACAGAATAATGCGGATAAAGTAGAAGAGAAAGTAGAAGAAGTAAAAATAAAAGCGTCGGAAGATATTAAAAAATTGAAAATAAAAGTAACGGAACCTTCAACGAAAGTAACAGAATCGGCAATACTTCCGAAACAAACAAGCGAACCTACTAGTACCAGTCCTAAAGTAGGTACTTTCCTAGAATCCAGTAGTCCTAAAACCGGATTCACCGTCAAAAATCCAGCCGAAAAAGAATGGGGAAAGAAACTACCGACCGTTAATTTAGATAAAAACGAACAAACCGAAAATCAAGCGTTTCTCAAAGCCTTCCACGCTTACGCCGAAAAATACCACAACGAAAAAAACCAACAAAATAAATTGAAAACAGCCAAAAAGTTAAATATGGAAAAACAAACACAACAACCAAAGACTGAAATCAATAAAATAACAACAAACAATAAATCGTTGAATCTAAAATTAGCTAATTTACAACAGAGATGCACAATCGAACCGAAACAACCGGAAAAAAATATACTAACTCATTATCCACCCGGATTTACAGTTAGTAAAATAGAACAAGGGGTGAAAAGAAAACCCGAAGAAAACGATAACGTAAACGATAAAAGACCGAGTCTAGAAATAACACTAATCAACCCCACCAACATCCAAATAACTACACCGAAACCAATAGAAAAACTACCAATAAAAAGACCACCGCCTGCAACAATTCCTTTAGAAAAAATAAAAAAATCCGTTAATCTAAAATCCGGTATAAGCATAATACCTAAAATGCCCGACAATAACGCCCCGTTAGACTTATCGAATAAATCCCCCGAAGCATCCCCCAGAAATTCCCCGAAAATAGAAACCCCTAACGGTCTCACGATCACAACCAATCGACAATTGAACGCTCTAAATCGACCCGGAGATAAAAACAACGTCGCGGCTTTATCCAACCTCCAAATGTTATCTAAAGTAGCTACCGAGCAAACGAACCTTAACAACAAACCGCAAACCACCCCAAACAAACCCAGACCCCAAATGCCCAATTTACAAACGTTAAAAATACCCAATTTACAAAATTCAGTTCAAATGAAAACGCCCAATTTACAAAAATTACCGAAATTGAACGAAATACAAAAATTTCGACCGACGGGACAGATCAGAAACGTCAGACCGAATCAGAATCAGAATATCAGAAACATACCGAATCCGAGTCTTCTGATAAATCGACAACAGAACCAGAATAGAATCGGAATCAACAACGCGACTGATACGCCGAAAACGACGACTACTTCGACTAGTTCCAACACCAACAATTCTGTTAAAACGTTAGACAGTAAAATGCAAGAAAAAAAAGAAATATCCGTGTGAATAATCGGCGATTTGTGATAAATTTGGAGAATAGGAAAATTGTGATAGACGCCAATTTGAATTTGAATCTTCGATCAGTATTAACGGCGACATTTCTCGCATTTCAAATACCGTTTCGTGCTCGTAAAAAAACTATAACAAGCCATTACTCTATCCGACATGCGTTTCCATTTCAGAATAACCACAGGTCTTACAATCCCGTTACCAAATTGGAAATTCACCAAACACATATATCAAACTTTGCAATTTCTACTTCCTTCCTTTTTATCTTCTATCTTTAGTACACTTCTCCTTCAATTTATGTCCTCTATTCAACCAGTACAGTATTCATTCTCTATAGTTTTAAATCTGACGTTTTCCATTTCTCTATTTAACCTGAATCTCCTCTTAATTCCATCTCCCTCGATTTGTGCTCTCTTGACACTTCGTTCTCTATTTACTGTTATATTAGGTTCGTTACATATTTCTTTCGACCAGCCTCTTCTCTTTCTGATTCTCTCATCTTTCATTTGTACTCCCTTGACGATTCTCTTTGTATTAGATCGATTCTTATGCTTCAATCACCTGATCCTTTGCACTCTGACTACATGTGGGATATTAGGCTCATCATGTATCCCTTTCAGCCCTTCTTTCGACTTTCCTGTTTTTCCTTGTTACTCCTTCTCCTATCATTTGTGCTCTTTTGAAGATTCTTTTTGTATTCGATCGATCCTTATGCCCCAATCACCTGATCCTTTGCACTCTGACTACTTCGACTTTCCTGTCTTATCATTTGTGCTCCCTTCAAGGTTCTCTTTGTTTTCGATCGATATTTATGCCCAAATCTCCTAATTCTTTGCACTCTGTTGGATATTAGGCACGTTATGTATCCCTTTCAACCCGTCTTTCGACCAGCCTCTTCTCTTCTGATTCCCCCATCTTCCATTTGTACTCCCTTGACGATTCTCTTTGTATTAGATCGATTTTATGCCCCAATCTCCTAATTCTTTGCACTCTGACTACTTGTGGGATATTACGCTCGTCATGTATCCCTTTCAGCCCTTCTTTCGACCCCCTCCTTTCCTTATGACTCCCTCTCCTATTATTTGTGCTCCCTTGAAGATTCTCTTTATATTCAATCGATTTCTTTAACCTAATTGGACGGCTTTAGAGTATATAAGCTCTCCTATGGCGAGGTCTTCTTCGGCGACAAGACCCCTTTATCCGTTTTGTAGATCAACTGGCCAATTTCTTTTTGATCTTCTAATTTGATCCTTTATGGTCTCTCCATGTGAGTCGTGTGTCTAGATGCAAACCTAAGTATTTGGTGTTAGTAGTACTTTGTTCATATAAACAGAAGGGCACTGGTCTTTTCTTAGATTGAAGATCACTTGAAAGGATTTCTTTTCGTTTGTATCGAAATCCATTTGCTCAGTCACGTTTGGAAGTCGTTTAAACGTGTCTGCTGGATTCTAGAAACTGCAACTGGACTTTTGTTGCTTGTAGGGCATTATGATATTTCTTCCGAATCTTCTTCATGATCCCCCTAAGTATTTCCTTTTCCCATACTTCAATTTTTTCGGGATTCTTTATGGTTAGCACTCAGGACTCATTCCTATACACAATTATTGTTTTTTTGCTCGCGAAATATTGATTATCTGGATCTAGTCATCTTCTTTTCTCAAATAATACCAGCACTCAAAGTGTCTTCACCTTAAACAACAATGATTTGACTATAAATGTCAAATTTTACTGCACGAACTTCGTAGTCGGCGGTTTTGTCGAAAGGTGGCGGAATTTATAAATGTAGACTAGATCGTGTGGTTCCATAATGACGTCTGTAGCTACCTGACGCGCGTGCGCTAAACGGTTATTTACCAAGTTTAAGAAATCTGTAAATATGTAACCGGTTTTATTATCGATGTTCCACTTCAGAACTAGGTACCCCTTTTAACTATGTATGTTTGTGTGAAATTTTATCTTATGATCAAGCGATTTTAGTGTTTAAACTGTGTACTAATTCAGTTTGTTGACGGCTAATTTAATGTCAATTCTACAATTTTTAATCTGTTGTGATGTCTTATGAAAAGAAATATTTTTTGTTTTAATCATATATTTATCAGAAAAAAAGTCGTTGTTCCATTTATTTACGAGGTGAGTCGTAAACAACGATCTTATAATTGTTATGAACCAAATTTAATTTATGCAAACAATGTCAATGAGTGGCTGACATATGAATTTATTTCTTCTTTAATTGATCCAATTGAAAAATTCTTAATGAAAATCATTTTTTTTCTTACCTAACTAAATTAATTTGGTATAAGACTTCTTTAGATTGTCTTCATCATGTTTTCTTATTTAATTTACAATTTTTCGTAGAATAACGTTTCTCTTACTTAAAATGTCAGTATTTGTTTTCCAGATAATTAAAATTTATTAGAATGTTCAAATTAACGATTTCTGATTATAATATATTCACGTTTCTCATTATAAATAACATCCCTGATTTAATTTCCTTGAAAATGATTCAAGTTTAACAAGAAATACGTTTCTAATTTTTCAAATTACACACCTTGTATATAAAAAAAGATCATATATATACCTATTGTAGTGCAAAAGCTATTATTTTATAATCTGAACTCATAACTTTTTAAATACCCTGTAGATTGAAACTTACGATGATTTCAAATGTTCTACGAGCACAATTTGGTACATAACTGTTGATATATCTCGTAAATTGAAAAAAAAAACTATTCTACGAATACAAGTTCGTTCATAACTTTCAGAACACCCTGTAGATTAAAACAAATAATAAGAAAAAATGTTGTACGAGAATAATTTCATCCATGACTTTAAAGAAAACCCTGTATATTGAGACAAATGACTATTTAAAATGTTCTACGAGTGCAATTTGGTCCATAATTGTCGAAACAACTTGTAAATTGAAATAAATAACAATTAGATTATATAATTTGGTCCATAACTTTTTAAATACCCCGTAAATGATGATTTCAAATGTTCTATGAGTTCAATAAGAATGTAATACATTCTAAGAGAACAGTTTGGAATATAACTTTTGAAATACCCTGTAGATTCAAACAACTAATTATTTAAAATGTTCTTTCGGTGTAATTTGGTCCATAACTATCAATATATCTCGTAAGAGAAAAAGAAAATATTTAAAACTAATTACAAATACAAGTTTGTTCATAACTGTCAAAAAAACACCCTGTAGATTGAAACAAATAATAATTTAATATGTTTCACCAGTGTAATTTGGTCCATAATTGTCGATACATTTCTTAAATTACAATAAATGTGTTATATATGCAATTTGGTCCATAACTATCAATCGATGTTTTGAATTAAACCAAAAAATATTTCAAAATTTCCTATTGTTTTGTATTTTGATTATTCTTATTAAGTTTATCAGTCTGTATAGTAAGTTCCTTATTTTTAAAGTGTTTTTTTACTATTTTAGTAAGCGATACACTTTGCCTCAAGACTTTGTACTATTTGAGTTTTTCAAATTTTATTATGGATTCAGTTTCATTGTTGTTGTTATGTTGTTTATTTTCAAACGTGTACATAACAATATTGTACATATTTTAATGTGTTTTTAATATAATTTTATTAAAAAGTAGATTCAAATTTTATGTAGATTCATAGTGTGGCCAAACAAAATCCAAAAATATCATTGTGTCAAAATATTTACGTAGCCGTGCTTCTGTTAGACCACCCTGTATTAAATATAACCAAAAGAAAATACACTAAATATTAAAATGTTATAAATAATGATATACAGGGTGTACTGTAATAAAATGTGTTTTATGGAACAATATATTTGTAATGAAAAAATATTTTTTTGTCTGTTATTTTCTCAATTTTTAATGGTTGAATATTTTCTTTTGAGTTATCTAGAGCCACGATGTACGTAACCAAAATTTGTATAAAAAAAATAGATATTATTAGTTATCCTCACCTCATTTATAATTTGGTAAAAACCAATTTTTAGAATATGGCTACCGTTAGTGGAAAAGTACAATTTTTACAAACAAAATTTTTGAAAATAAAAATATATGAAATAAATTTCACTTTCGTGTAGAATAATGTATATGTATCTGAATATATTGATATTATCGAAATTATTTTTGGTTTTATTAGTCCTTTCAAAAAAATCCTGTACAAAAAACTCGTCAAAGACGATAAAAAAAATGTAAATTTATGGGAAAAAATTCAAATTGAACCATACTGAGATATGGCAACAATGAAGTAAATATGTCAAATATGACATTGCTGTCATAAAAATTGACATTTTTAATGGTGAACGTATCGTCAGACGATTGCTATTTGCTGTTGTGCCAGAAAACATCGAAAACTGATATTACAAGATCGTCATGTGACATACAGTGAAATTGAGGCATACATTCTGTCAAGAAGACTTGGGTTCGAATCGATTGGTGCAAAAAAATGCATAAATGGTGCATGAATCGTCATTTTTCTTCTTTATTTTGTTAGTAAACGTGCTGAACATGCCGTGTCCCTTCAGAAATTTTGTAAAGTACTATATCTTGTGTTTATGTCTTCTCATTTCTCTAAGGGCTTTCCCGTGCCATCCTCTTCTTCTCCTTTATACTATTTCCAATCTCATACAGACAGTTTTCCGGAAAATTTATCAGAAATCGTCAAGGAAATTACACATTACAGTATGATAGTGACAAACACGAAACAAGAGTTATTGCTCAGCCATAGTTTTCTCCAGATTTTGCTACTTGTGACTTTCCCTATTTTGGAAAATAAAAAATACACTTGACATGTTTGTATTGCCTCCTCTTGACCACTATAATAAAGATATGTATTAAAATACGTGGAAATATAATTTTTTTTTGTGATTTCGAGTCAAATTTGACTACATGGTGAATCAAATTTAACAAGCAGAACTTTAAGTACTAATTTCCGACCTCGGAGAAGTCGATAAATGGATTCTACTGTCTTTAAAACGCTAAACTAACATGTTTCAATAAATTTTTACATCACTTTCATATCTATCGAAACGTCGATTCTTTTTTTTCATTTATTTCTAAAAATAACATGACAACAACGTATTTTTTCGTCTCGGATCAAACAAATAAAATTACTGAGTTAATTTAAACAATAACAAAGTATGTCACCTTTATATTCATCTTGTGACGTCACAGCGATTGTTTTCGAGTTTTGTATCCGATTAAGCAAACAAAAAACCGAAAACAGCACGCCGTGATAAGCCATGCTACTTATTTCTCACTACCTCCGGAAATAAAACAAAAATACACGGCGTTTTACAGGGTACGACTTGGCAACGTGGTAAATGATAACGTTGCGTGACTTGAAACAGGTTCTCTTTGTGCTGCTATTAGGTCTAGAGATATAAGTCGACACAGTTATTTTGGAACTGTATATTAAAAATAAATTATTGAAAATTCAATATTTAAACAAAAATAAAACATTGAAAAAAGTCGTAACGTGATTCTATCAAACTAAGCTCGGTAATTATCAAAATGGCGTCTACACAACAGAAAAAGTTTTGTGTTCTACGCTTTACGAGGTGCAAGTATTTGACATTTGACAGCACAAATCATAAGAAAATGCTATAAGGTATTTACTTACTTATACTTTTCGTGAAATTTCTCGAAAAAATCATGATGTATTAGGATACTAGCTATTCTTTAAGTTGGAATATGATCCAAATAACTTTATTATATTATCAGGATGGTCTCTTTCTATTTAGGAATCTTTTGTATGATAGCTAAAGTTTGGAATGTTAAATCGTACCAAAAGGACTGATAATTTTAAAAATATGGACCTATGTTTCGAGTTTTCAGGTTTCTTCTGATTGATTTTTGATATTTAGCTGTTGAATTAGCTAAAACTATGGTTAAATAACGTATTTTCAACCAATAATAGATAATATCATCATCCAAATACTTGAAATAAGTAGGAACAAAACCCTGTAATTATGAGCTGTTGCCATATCTGACCAAAGCACAAAATTTCCAGAGGGATAAACGTATGCTGAAGATATCGCCAACAACATCAATATTTTCGAGTTGAACTTTAAGATTTTTTCGAAATACATTTCTGAATTCAATTCTTCGTTTTTCTCATAATAATAAATTTTATTATTCGCCAAACCTTCCATTTTCTTGATTTTTGAACTATATTTTGCTCGTTTAGAATAAAAAAATTAAAATTTATGCGGATTTATCGGAACACCCTTATATTTAAAGAACCTTAAACGGTGCATAAAATGAACGCGAACATGACCCCCAATAGACATAACCTTAAAAATGCATGAACTTATATAAGCAAATTTGAACGATTTTGAATTATTTATATACTTAATTTACTGTACGAAATGTGTTAAGAAATAAATCCCTCAATTTGAACAGTTACTTTACTACAATATATGTTGAAATAAACGAAATAGATCCAGACGAATTTTCTAGACACAGATGAATGAATCAGGGCTCATATGATTAACTTATTTAACAGAGCATCAACAAAACATTCAATAAGAAAACGATTATCGATTAGATCAGAAAGTTAATGATCAGTAGTCACGGAATTTTCAAATTGGAAAATGATTCCCTATATTCTGCAAAATTTTAGTTTTCTCATAACCCAGCTGACTGTTTGTTGTATAAATACATATAGCACATACAAATTCACAGATTCTATAAGTTTTTTACTAAAATAAGTCATTTTTCAGGATATTTGTAACTACAAACTATATTAGAAAAGTGAGGTTATGTTTTTGAGGTTCAGCGCGTGAAAAGTCGATTAATTTCGATTAAAAGCTTGATCATTGTGTACATTATCACAAATTCTGTATAAATTGAGCTATCCTTGACATTTACGATCGTCTTAGAGCGTTCATTCTGTGTTCCGCTTTAGTGTGGAAATAGAAGAACAATTTCATTTTATGTTAGGTTAAGAACTCATGAAACGCGCTACGTATTTATCAACGAAACTGTTAGTATCAGCTTTTACACTTATTTGTAATATTATTTGCCAAATAAATATCGATAGCTTTTAATATGTCGCGCCCACCTCTAGTTCCCAGTGCTGTTATTACGATAGGAAAGAGAAGTTAGGGGGGCGGAGAAGAAGCAGGGAAGCCGGATTTACACAGGCATGTTTGGAAAATCTATATCTCTGTCGAGCACTCAGACCGGCTGTTGGTTAAATTAGTTAGTGCGCTGTTTATTACTGCCGAGTTGGAAATTTTTTTGTTTGTTCGGAATTTAACGACTAAGTTATGGTCGTTTATGTTAATGTAAATTTATACAAATACAATGGATGATAATTAAAATTCGTGGAACCTAATAGAATAAAAGATATGTTGAGTTTCCGTTCGCCATTTTCTTGTAAAATGGTAATTATCTAGTCAATTTGAGAAATAGCAAATAGACTGGGTTGTTGACGTGCAAAACAGAGAAGATACTTTACGAAATAAACTAGAAAAGAACAAAAATTTTCACATTATTTTAGTCTGTTGAGATGTGGGAGCAGGATTTTGAAATACCTCAAGTTCCAGTCAAACCAGCCACTGGGACTGTTGGTATCCGTAATGGTGTCCTCTTCCTCGTCCAACACAACTCTTGGTGATCAACTGGGTTCAAATTTCTTCCGAGAAGCTTCCGTTGTAGAATTTGGGATCATAAAAGTTTTCGTATATCATTTTCAGGACCTGCTGGTCCTAACGACCTGCTGCTACCTTTTGGAGGTTTTCTTCAGTATAATTTCTGGACCCTGGTCATTCCTCATATATATAAAGTAAATAATTTTTAATTTAATCATCTAGCTGTTCTTAATTTGTATTCATATTGTTGCTCAAACATCCCCTCAAGACAATACGAATGAAGTCCAAGCTCTTTCTTGGTAAGCAAATGTCTAAATAAAACTACCCTTATTCAACTAGGGAATATTCTTTGGGTCTACATATTAACTACGTTAATATTTCAAAATCCCGGTTGAAATTTGTCATATTTGGGATACTTCTTATCGAAGTCCCACTAAAATTGGAGTATCTGCCACTCATAACTGCAAAGAGGCGGATATTCTGGTGGAATTCTTTCATTTTTACTGAATAAATATTTGGTAAAGCTTGGATTAAACCAACAGGATTGTGCCAATCAACTCGTTTCGGTCGTCCAAAATCGACTGTTGTACCTAAACTGATCGGCATGTGACATACTGTGAGATATTTGGGCATTAGCTCCATTCGCATACATTCATTATTTCATGAACATTTGGTTGTCAAAAGGATCTATGCAAATGAACTTCAAACTAAACAACAATCGACTGTATGGGTCTTTCGAGACGAATCAAATCCAAACAAAAATCATCGGAGCATCGTAGAACAATCAATTTTGAATGGTATACCGAAATTTGTTTACCAGAATTGTTCATACAAATCTTCTTCTCCTTCTTCTTCTTACGTTAGGACTAGGTCCTGTATTTTCATCAAGGGTTTGCCAAGAGTAGTTTGGGATGCTGAGGACCAACTTTCATACCACCTTATAGGTGGTCGTCCAGGAGGTCTGGTTTCTTTTCCTTTGCTATTTTTGCGTTCATTTGGCATTCTGTCAACATGATCTCTCCATTCTCTTCTGCGGCTCCTTTCTACCGTCGTTGTTTGTGCTTTTACTTCTTTCTTTAGATTTCTATCGCTTGTTATGTTTGTCCCTAGATATTTGAAGGACATCACTTGTTCTACACTCTGATCGTAGAGATTTTGTTTTTTTTGTGGATATTTGCATGTTGTACGTGTTCGCTATTTGTTGGAATTTATATAGAAGCTTCTGTAGGTTATTTTCGTCTTCCGAGATTATTACTGCGACATCAGCATAGCATATTGAATAGGATTGGGCTTAGGCTATCCTCCTTGTCTGATACCAGTTGCCGCAGGTATTTTATTGCCTAATTTGTTTGCCGTTTTCACAAAGGTATAATTATCGGTGTTGAGTTTTTCGATAACTCTTATTATATTGGGGTGAACGTTCCTTTTTTTTTTAGTAGAGTTATAACATCAGTTAAGCGTATCCTATCAAACGCTTGGGTGAGATCAATGAAGCTGCAATAAGGCTGCCTTATTAAACTCTATGGCTTTTTTAGATCTGTTGTTTCTGAAACCTTGCTGTTCTTCACATATCCCGATAGACATTACTTCTTCTGCT